>NC_136793.1:30129442-30204442 GCF_951216825.1 Electrona antarctica | reverse complement strand
CACACAAACACACAAAGCTGGGCATAGGAGGGGCTAGCGCCCCTCAAAAAGAGATTTTGTTAAATTGACATCTACTGTGCATAGAAAAGCGTTGCAATCCATTATTATTATTATTATTATTATTATTATTATTATTATTATTATTATTATTATTATTATTATTATTATTATTATTATTATTATTATTACTTTTACAAAGAGATTGGACATCAGAACATGGAAATTTGTGGGCAAAGTAAAAGTTAAAAACACCTAATTTAATTTGCTGTTGTCCTACAGGCATTCAGGCATTCATTATGCATTATACCTTTGATTTACCTTTCTCCCAAATGGAGCTGTATGAATCCTCACTAACTTAAAAGCCCCTTTCAATGACATCACCACCTCTTTCAAATGTCAAAGCTGGTCTGAAATGTGATGTGTAATTATCTCCAGCAGTCACATTCCCATTCCATATGAGTTTCAGGTGTGTAGCAGGGGAATTCGCATGGGGATGCAGGGCTGTGTCATTTATCACAAAATAAGAGAAAACTCAAATTTGCATTGGAAAGCAATCATATACTCACAAGGCTTCTTTGAATAATGGCACAATACTGCTTATAACACTAACAGTAGCATTCAGATGTCCTATTTGTGTGAATTGACAGTTGAAAGTGCTGGTACAGATATTGCCTCATCCTTTATGCGTGTGTCCAAAGGTGTATAAATAGGTCAGGTGTTGCAAACCTCAGCAGTTCAGACTTCAGAGTGACTAGTTGTTATATCTCGACATTCCATAGAGAAATAGAGGGACCACAGGGAGAAGGTCAAAGCAATTTATATTTGACATGTAAAACAGAGAGGTTTTTCCCCACCATCTGGCGTGTGTGCATGCGCGCCATACACACATGCATTGAAATAAGGTGGGACACGTGCCCAAATACCAAAAGTAGGACATATTCAGTACATATAGGCTACATGCGTATGCACATACATTCATTCATGTAGTCGTGCATTTCCATGCACGCACGCACGCACGCACGCACGCACGCACACACACACACACACACACACACACACACACACACACACACACACACACACACACACACACACACACACACACACACACACACACACACACACACACACACATTCCTATTGGCGATAAATCTTTTCGTATTCCCACGAACAGTAAGATGTTAATGGGAAAAGACAGCTTCCCTAAGGCATCAATCAATCTGCGTATCTACAGGTTCTAAGACAGGCTTTATGTGTGATAGGAAATTGTGTGTGTGGGGGGGGGGGGGGGGGGCTGGGTTGTGCACGAGCGAACGTGTGTGAGTGTGGGTGCGTGGGAGGCCGGTTGAGCATGATTTATATTTTGCTGGGAGCTGGTGTCGTGCACTGAAAATACCAGATCTGCAAGCTCACAATGCATTCCACCATGCCACATTGTGAGCTTGTAGATCTTGTAATTTCAGTGCACAACACAGCACGCAACCAAGCATTAGTGTGAAGACAGCTCAAGCTTGTGAGCAGCCACAGTGGAGCAGTTGCTAATCATATTGATTGAGCCATCAAACATAAGAGGGAACATGCTGAAAGGGTCTCTCTGTCTGCCTCTCTCTCCCATGCCCCTCCCCCAACACACACACACACACACACACACACACACACACACACACACACACACACACACACACACACACACACACACACACACACACACACACACACAGTTGAATCCTATCAAGGGATAAGTTGACACTTTCACTTCCAGGCATCATTTCTCCTCATAAGATGATGATAAGGCTGGGAACGAGATGATTCGGAGACATTCATGTTTATACGGACCACCATGGCCGTCTATCCAAAGATGTTTCCAGGGAATGTGAAATGTGTACACCTTAATTGCTAGAGAGAGAGAGAGAGAGAGAGAGAGAGAGAGAGAGAGAGAGAGAGAGAGAGAGAGAGACCATGCATGGCCTTCTTACAGAAGTGTGCATTTCTGTAAGAATGTGAGAAGAAGAGATGACAGCGATATGGGTCTAGCAAGTTGTTCTAGTGGATGAAATCATCAGAGTATGTCAGCGTCTATTACCCATCTGCCTCTGAGCCAGAATCATTCAGGAAATGCCAAGAGCAATAATATAGGGGAGGGGTAGTATGAGACAAGGGAAAAGCATAGGAATACAAGTGGGAAATAGGGATAGACGATAAGGAAGAATTGCTGTGCAGCAGTAAATTTAAAATGAATCACATTCAGAAAGCTACCTGAAAAAAGCACATTTTGACATAAACCCGATAATGTACAAACATTTTACACCCAAGGTGGCTGCTTCTATTTGGAGCAGCCAGTTCAACCTGATAGATCTCACAAACCCGTGTTTTATGAGTTATGATGTCTTTTTCACTTTGATATGAGTCCCTCAAGGTGTAAAAAGAAGGCCAAACGATAATTAATTTGAGGGGCGCTTTCCGGGTTTGTGTAAACACAAACATTGGCTTGTGATTGGCTGAACACCCCATAGCGATGATTTGATTGGCTGAGCAAAGTACATATTGAAGATAAATGTGAGGGCAGAAAAGTGAAGTCGGAAAAGTGAGGACGCAAATTGTGATTGGCCAGAATGAGATGATGTATGATGATAAGAGCACACCCTCACTTCACACGGGTGTGATTATTTTGAATGGCGATTAATTGCATGATTTTCATATAATCATGTTATTAATCACAAATAAGTCATCTGTTTCTTATCTGTTCATTACTTAAGGGACATTTTCTTTTATTTCCTTATTTACATGGGACTGGAAAGATGCTAGCTTTATGCAACAGTATGTTTATTTATTATTGGAAATACAAGTAATGGTACTGTAACATCTACAATGACCATGGAAACCCACAACACATACTGTACCAGCAAAACATAAGGAGCACGCTCGAAGACAAGGAGAGCTGTGTCCTGTGAACTATAGGCCAAATGGCTAAAATAAATAAGTATGTGATTCATTGTGATTCAAATCTTAATTGTAATTAACGTAACGATGAGTTAATTGTGAATTATTTCTGCAATTCTTAACTCATCGTTTATCCAGCAAAACTGTTGTGTGTCATGATGATTCAACAGGTGTTTCACCCAGATGGGCATAATTTAGCAGATGTAATATATCACGCTTCTGAATGCCAGGGGGCCAGGCTGGAGATTGGCTCCTGACTGGGTCTACTTACTTACTACTTACTTACTTTATTTATCATTGACATCATCGAACTGTTACACTGAGGAACAAGGAAAGAAGGAGGTTGGAAACACATTACAAATAAGGCCACTCTGAGACGATGGAGGGATGAAAAGGTGAGACTTCTTATTTTTGAGGGGCGCTAGCCCCTCCTATACACAGGTTTAATGTTTGTCTTTAGTTCAATGTTTGTTTTGTAAACGCCATTGACAATGCAGGGAAAAGTGCATCATAATGTGCCATTTAGTGTCATATTGTCTCTTTATTGTTAATGGCATTTAATGTTTGAGTTTGCACCGTTTGTTTTACATCACCATTACATTACCTAATCAACATGAGTTAGACTTTAATATATTAGCGCCCCTCACTTCACACGGGTGTGATTTTGTACCTCTTTTTGAGCCCCTCCTACATCTTTTTTGTCCTGAACTCTTGTCACATTTGCCATTGACAATGAAAGGAGGATTTATGTCATATGTAGACGAGAAAATCACACAGGTGTGATTTTTCTCTTCCAATGTAGTCATTATACCTATTAACCCTCATACAGTATATCCTCTACTGGCTCCCCTGCCAGTGAGACATGGCTCCCCTGCCAGTAAGATGTAGTGCCTTCGACATATACTGCTCCCATTCAACACCCACTAGTGACAGGCACTGCAAACATTACACTCACTTTCTCCAGACCTTACCTTTCCATCTTGTTCCTCCCATTCGCCAACAGCACCTACTTTCCCTTCATCCACTTTCATTCTACCTTTGTCCGGTCCACCTGTCTACCTTCCGGACATCCACGCCTCTGATGCATCCTTCCACACCTCCCCCCCTCCATTGTTCTATTTATTCCTCCCACCATTCATCCTTCTGTTCATCCCTCCTTCCATGCATCTTCTCATCATGCATCCCTCCCCCTGCGGAAATTATTTGACTCCTCTCTTCCTGTCTTAATCTGCTGTTCTCACCTTCCATCCTTCTCTCTCTCTCACTCTTTCCCTCCCTCACAGCTCACAGCTCCCAGTTGTCTCTTCCCATCCCTTGCTTCCTCCCTCCTACCTTGCCATCCCACTCTCGCTCCCCATGTATGTGTTCACTCTTCCCTTTCTCCCACCAGGTTCCATCCTCTTGTCCTCCCATAACTGCGCTCCCCAACCATCTCTTTCCTTTCCTCTCCTCTGTTTCTCCACCCATCAGCCCATCCCTGCCTCCCTCCCTCTGTGCAACAGATCTCTCTCTGCGTGTCTTGGTACACCTGAGAGCGCAGTGCCATCTGCTCAACACGTCTCCACCTCTTCACACTTATATCACTTCTTCTTCTTCATGTTTACTTTCCCACCAACGCTTGTTATGTATCACAATATGGCAAGACTCTGCTGAATACTCTCTTAATCTTAAAATCCATTATTAGGACGGTGATAAGACCCACACGGTCACACAGATATATCAAAATGTGTATACTCTATACTGTACAATTGTATTTACGATGTGGCCCATATGGGCGAGTCGTCTATAGTGTTATCAGCACCAAATGTCTTGTTCATGGTGCCAGTAGGCCAAATAAGTAAATCCCAGAATATTCTTTTTTTGCATTTTATTCAGATCCACTCATGTCTATCCATTATTCCACACTGATGTCATCAATGTGACGTGCAAGCCATTATTACTTGCGCAAGCATGCGTGCAAGTAATGTTTTTTGTCCGGTGTCCCGTGGCAGCGTATGACGTAATGATTAATTTGTGCTTGATATGGCATTGGTGTCAGATTACATACATGTATACATAGGGGCATTACCTTTAATCCACCCGACACTGAAACATATCATTATTACGTCACCATTGAGAGCCATTGGTACATATCTTCATCACGTCATACCTTATTTCACAGAGAGGCTGAGATTTGAAAGTTCGTAGCTTTCAAATCTTCCCCCCCCCGCCCCCCCCAACCTGGGGGGGGGGGGGCAGCAGACTGGTCTCATGCTTCCTTCTATGCATGAGGAGTCCAAGCTGCTTCTTTTCACCTGATGGGGGAGTTTCCCCGGCCGGACGTATAGCACGAGGAAGGAACACGTTATTCCGACCAGTTCCTTTCCCCTCCATCAGGCGTGTGTGTGTGTGTGTGTGTGTGTGTGTGTGTGTGTGTGTGTGTGTGTGTGTGTGTGTGTGTGTGTGTGTGTGTGTGTGTGTGTGCACATGGACATTTTCAATGCAACACCTGAATGAAGCACATGATGAGTCATCACTGGTTCCAGAGGAGGTCAACTCAAGATTTTTGTAGAGTTTAACCTTGTTTGGCTGATTTGACAAGAGCATTATTTTAGTGAGTCAGATACGCAGCATGCAAGTATTCATGAGTCACTTGCTGACAATGGTGAACCTTATATGGCTAATGGGGTATAAAGAAAAGCAAGATTCCAATAAAAACGTAACGTCATTGGTTGCTTTGTTTCGTGCATGTCATACTGTACTACCGTCATGAAAAGTAACCAAGAGCGCTTGACAGCGTGCCTGTGTCAGTTCAGTCAGGAAAATATAGACAAATTGGAAAGTAATTGAATGAACCTGGCAGTGCGTGTAAAACAATTCTTACTTTCTTTCTTTTCTTTCTTTCTTTCTTTCTTTCTTTCTTTCTTTCTTTCTTTCTTTCTTTCACTAGACATGTGCGATGGCTGTGTTCTGATGTCATACACTCTCCCCTGTTGAGGCAGAGCTGCTCTGTGTTTCCTGGGAAAGAGATTACTGTCTGCATAAGAACATTCAGTTCAGGTAAACCTGCTGGGTTCAGGCTGATGAACCACTGAGAGAGAGAGAGAGAGAGAGAGAGAGAGAGAGAGAGATAGAGAGAGTGTGAAAGTGTGCATGTGTGCACACGCGTGCGTGCGTGCGTGTGTTTGCATATGGGCGGGCACGCGTCGGTGCACTGAGAGATAGTTTGGCACCCAGATGGTCACTGTTAAGTCAGAAACACCAACACACCAACCATAATGTGCAAGGTTAACAGAAGGACTACTGTATATGTAAACATTTACGGTTAAATGTGAGAGGACCTCAATGGAAATAAGTCCCATGGACATTCTTGTGAAAATCCTCAAAATGCTGTAACCATGTGGTTTTTTAATGCTTTTCAGATGAATCTAATTAAATCAATAGGTCACTGAATAATGTCAAAATGTAGCCCTGCTTTTCAGCATCTTCTGAGTGGATTTAGTTAGTCCTGTAAATAGAGGACCTGAAGTCAGTCTGCTTGTCTTTTCACTCTCTGTCTCTGATTCTCTCTCTGTCTGTCCTCGCTTCACCTCATTTACAAGTATCCATTTGTTACTTTACAACAGCCTTTTATTGGATTGGCTTGTTTGCCATGATGGTAATGGACAAACAATAATGCGATAAAGTGGATAAACAAAGCCAGGTAATTGTGCAAGTTAACATTTATAAAAAATAAAAAATAAATCGTCTCTGTAGATATACTGCATTTGTCACGGATTGTTCACCCAACTGCCTGGTTAGTACTTTTGCAAGATCATCAAAGCTATTCAGGCTAACACCACCTGCATAGTACAGCATTAACAAGCAGTACAATTATTATAGGTATGGTATCATGGTCTGGCTGGGTGAGGTCCAATTCATTTTCAACATTCGTCATTCGCTCATCCACAAAGCACATATTTTGATTGGTTATCATATGCAATTACTACTTTGTGTGTCTGTTCTTGTCATAACATAATTTTCATCTGGACAAAGTGTTCATGTGACTTATATATCTGCATTTTGTTCTGATCATTTTCTTTGTGCACCATGGCTGTCAAAGTGCAAAGGCATCAAAGTGTAAATTAGAATTAACAAAAGAAAATGGCTGAATGATGTGGTTTGATTGATGAGGTGACATAACGTGATTCGTTGTAACGGGTATATCCAACCAGTGTAGGACCCCACCAGTATACAGCTTATCTGCGTAATATGCCGACAAACTCAATGGAGTCTTCCGAGACTCTGGATTCAGTCCAGGCGGCATCAAGGCAGCTTCACAAAACTGACGGACCATAAAAAGAACCATAACCTCGATGCAGAGGGTCTTGGCTGTCAGCAGCTATGTGTGATGTATAAGTACTGCCTTTGAAATAGCATTCAAAGCCTTGAGGGTGCTCACATAACTATATAGGCCTGCTACTGCAGTGGCCTCTCTCTCTCTCTCTCTCTCTCTCTCTCTCTCTCTCCTCTGAATCTGTCTTTTTTCCACCCTCCTCACAATTCTGCCACCAATTCCAACTTAATGGGTCTTTAACTCTGTGTCAATGAGCAGGGGCCCCTCTGTGATCACACACACACACACACACACACACACACACACACACACACACACACACACACACACACACACACACACACACACACACACACACACACACTCAGCTATTCCCTTCACAATTAGACACAGACACAAGCCAGAGGGCTGCGACTGTGTGCGTGTGTGTGCGTGCGTGCGTGCGTGCGTGCGTGCGTGCGTGCCAGGTGTGTGCGTAAGAATCCTGTTATCCCACCAGCAAGTGTCATTATTTTCGTTAATGACAAAGATAATAGGATGCAACGACACACATGCACGCATATATTTTGTTAGCACCTTCCCTCTACTAGTAAAAATACTTTCACCACAATAACTGTTAATACACAAAGAATTCCACCGGGGTATGTGAATATACCACCATCAGGAGATTATTGCCAAACCTAATCCTGAAGCCATTAACAGCATCAAGAGCTGACTTGATTACATTGATAATTTGCAGTTTCTTAGTTCGTTGGGGGTGTTGTTTTGGGGAAATATGCCATATCTGCTGTTTTAAAGAGGTACTTTGTCTTTTTTGTACAGCTACAACCATACTCATCTATCTAATAATTTAGCGATCGCTCGACGGCTGTCTATTTTGCTCGGTCGCTGTCTATCTGTCCACTTCCCTAGCATAGAGCAAGACAGCTGCTTGCCTAGAGCAGGGGTTCTCAACGTTTTTGGCCGGGGACCCCCGGAAATGCTTTGGCAATGTCTCGGGACCCCCGCCCCGCCCCCTCCCGACCCCCAATATAAATTGACTGCTACAATAACCTTAAACCATTTTGGGCGGGAACCCCTTTTGGTGTTTTAAGCATTGTTATAATTTAGCTATTGAAAAATAGCAGATCTACAAGCTCATAGCTTGTAGATCTGACCTACAAGGCAAGCTCAAGCTCGAGCTTGCCTTGTAGGTCTGCTATTTTTGAAAAATCGTGAAAATAAAATTTAAAAAAAAATCTTTTTTTTTTTTTAAATAATTTGGGGACCCCCTAAAATAATTTGGCGACCCCCCGAGGGGTCGCGACCCACGGGTTGAGAACCCCTGGCCTAGAGCGCCTCCTCACAACGCCACAACGAACAACGAAAGCCTCACGGAACCTAGCGCCGCACAGCCCTGTCCTCCAACCTCAATCTGCCCTGCATTACACACGCCAAACATTATAACAATCATCTAAATTGAATTAATTTGCGTAAAAAAACAACTCATCTCCCCGCAAATCACGTGTCACCAGTGTCACCAGTGAACACACTGAACATCACCATCACAAGTAGGCCTATTCATAATGTTATGATCATCCAACAGATATAAAAGTGCACAGGATTGTAACTGTTGCCAAGGCAATTCCCCGTCCGGGTGGACTTAAACCCTGTTGTTGTTAGACCATCTGTAAACAATTCCCCCCTATCAGTAATGTGATCTATTACATTGCATTACCCACTGAACATCATTTGCTGTTCATATATTCAGAACTGGTAAGGACTAGTACTATACTATATGTGACACAGCTGTAAAGTGTTAAGTACATGATGCTTAATTTACATAGTGTTTCAGTCATAGAGTTATATGGGTTTCAGTATACATGACACATTAAAACGTTTTAATTGCATTTGAAGACAGTGTGCGGGAGTCTTTTCTTTTTCAGTGCAGAATGCATTGCATCGGCGCCACCAAGGCGTTCAGTGCTCTGTTTGCATTTCGATGCCTGTAAGCAAGCACTGCAAATACGCTTTTTGTCCTTAAATTACCTGCCTTTATAACAAAACGTGGAAGAAAACAACTGCAACTTTCATTTTACCTCATGACGTGTGCCGGGAAAGGAAGAATGTGTTTTTGTCCACACATGCATAAGTGTGATTTTTATTGGTTTAGTTTTCCTTGATTGTGTGTACAATGTACATTAAACATGCTTCAGGTTTTTCATCCAGCATTGTGAGTGCACGCCCAACCAGATACAACTACAAGCTCTAGCCCCTGTGGTGCGTCTGTGGATGGGGTGGTGGAGGATGGAGCAGGAAGATGAGAGGGTGTTATCTGCTATAACACCCTCTCACACAGTTCATTCTGTGTGTGTGTGTGTGTGTGTGTGTGTGTGTGTGTGTGTGTGTGTGTGTGTGTGTGTGTGTGTGTAGGTGTCAGGGGTACTAAATTATGCCTAGATGCAAACTTGGACGCCCAGGCTCTTGGACGCCCAGACAGAGAGCTTATCATCACATAGTAATGCACGTGTTTCAAAGGCACAAATACAAAAAGATGTGAGGAATGAACTAAAACGAGGAGGCATGGGAGGAAGAGTAAGAGAGCACAGATGGAGAGATCATAGTGAAGATGGACGCCGAGCAGAATGCGCTGCACGACTTTGGAGGAAAGAGCAAGCAGGAGGCTTGTGTTTGCGTGCCACTGCTGAGTTTGGCCTTTGCGTTTTCTCACAGCAAAGATGAAAGCTATCAGTCTTCCTCTCTGAAAGCGGTTTTAATTGAGCCCGTAGTTGTTATCGGTCAATTTCTCTTCCAGAGCAACCGACTGATGTCCTCTGCAAGCGGGGGGGGGGGGGGGGGTATATGATAAGAGAAGAATGGAGGAACAATGAAACAATGAACAAATTAGGACACTTGTTTTCAAATTTTGAAAGGCAAGTGCACATGAAAGGCGTTTCTTTAAGGGCCTGTGATCTTTTGTTTGAGTTTCATAGAGATAATTTGGAATTAACAGTTAAATTAGAAAATCTGTCATTAATGATGTATCCCAGTATCTCTAGGCTGATACAAACATGGGTAGTGTTTTACTTGATTCCAATGTCTTTGTATTTTAAACTGAAGCCACATGGTGTCATTTAACACTGTTAAATGACCCTGGTCACCAAAATGCCTATTTTCTTTCATGAATGCAGTTTTCGCGACTTTAGAAAGCCATTTAATTAATCAACGGCAGTTTCACATTTTGACCTACTTAAACCCTAAATATACTTTCTCATACAACAAACACAGTCATAGCATGTAGCAATCGTCTGGGTACGACTGCTGCTCTGAGTCCTAGAGCTCTGAGCTCTGAGCCCTTATTGGCTGTTGGAGGACACCAACATACAGACTACACACACACACACACACACACACACACACACACACACACACACACACACACACACACACACACACACACACACACACACACACACACACACACACACACACACACACACACACACACACACACACACACACACACACACACACACACACACACACACACACACACAGCCGATCGCAGTACTTGTGTGCTCTGCTTGCGCAAGACTTAAAGCATTTTATCACCATAGCAACAGAATGTGATTAGTCGGTGAATCACATTCTGTGGCAGACTGGCACCCCAACAGTAGTGCCACCGGGTAGCCGCAATTTGCAACTCTATCAATTAGCAACTTGCGATCTGCTTGTATTAAACGACGTTAAACTCACCAACATTGCAGCTTGAATTATCCTCTTTCAATCTGCTGAGCTTTTGTTTCATAAAGATCCACCGTAGACATGTTATGAGCTATTTTCTGTCAAGAAATTCTGTGCAGGTGATTCTTTTTCCAAACTCCATAAAATGAAACACACTGGGGAGACACTGGGGAGGCACTTTGGAGGCACTGGGGGGCCACTGGGGAGACACTGGGGAGGCACTGGGGAGGCACTTGGGGGACACTGGGCACTGGGGAGACACTGGGGAGGCACTGGGGAGGCACTTGGGGGACACTGGGCACTGGGGAGACACTGGGGAGGCACTTGGGGGACACTGGGCACTGGGGAGGCACTGGGGAGGCACTTGGGGGACACTGGGCACTGGGGAGACACTGGGGAGGCACTTGGGGGACACTGGGCACTGGGGAGACAAACTTCTTAAACTAATGGCCTAAGTCATTTCTTGAGAATATATATTTTGTTGCTGTAATGTTCTATGGCAGTGTATGGGACTGCCACTTAACATCAAGATAAACCGCAGCCAATGAAGACAGAGTCGAAGGTGGAATTGATTGTTTACTTCATTCACTGACAAGGCGGTGAAAACTGCAAAAAATAATAAAATAATGCAAACATTCAGTTTGTTCTTAATTGACAGCATTCCAAACAAAGAAACCCAGGCAATTAAACAGAATTTCTTGACAGAAAGTAGCTCATATTTCACAACATGTCTACGGTGGATTTTTATGAAACAAAATCTTGGCAGATTGAAAGGGGATAATTCAAGCTTGGCTTAGAGCTGCAATGTTGGTGAGTTTAACATTGTTTAAAACAAGTAGATCGCAAACGAAAATTGGATGAGTGGGGAGTCAATGGAGGGTATTGCAACTCTAGATTCATCCCATTATTAAAAAATCTAGAGTTCCAAATTGCGGGTAGATGCCGGGGTGCCCTTCTACCACTGTAAGAAGAACCATTCCAACAAACTCCAGTTATTGGGTTTGCACATGTTTTCATGTCAAGGACCGCCAAATGACCATGAGACCATGAGATGGGGGCCACGGACCCAGGCCCGGCGCCAGGATGAAATGACCAGCTCAGCCTCGTCCTCTGCTACAAGCTCGACACTGCAGGGCCCAGCCACGGCTGCCTCTGGCTCTGGTGGTGGTGGCATCTCGGCGTCGTCAGGGCTTGGTGATGGTGAGGATATCCCGCTGCTGGTGATGCGGGTGTCCTGTGCCAGGGCAGGCAGGATCGGCAACTCGGCGGCAGCTGGTGGAGTCTTTGTGGAGCCGGCAGCGGCTGTTGGCATCTTGAAGAATTGTAGCGTTCTCTGGCCCTCGATGAGTCTCTTTTTAGTTGGTGGAGGCATGTTGTCTCTCTGTCGATAAGCTATAGTCTCTGGTTCCCAGCTGTGTGCTCCTTTATACAGTGTACTGTAGGGTCTGTAGCTTAAGAGTTGTTAATGTAAAAACCAATCCAGCACACAATGTCGTTTTATGTTACTATTGACATTATTACAAACAAAACAGAAAAAGGAAAATGAGGAAGAAAAAGAAAAAAAAATATGCAGCAGCTCACTGGCCACTCTCATCCACTGAGCAAATGCTGCAAATTATATCAATCACTGGCACTGCCAAATATAAAACCAATCCAGAACACAAGGTAATTGAATATGTTATTATTGACATTATTACAAACTAAAAAAGGGAAAATGAGGAGGGAAAGGTAAAACAATCTAAATAAATGTTCAGCAGCTCAGTGGCCACCCTCATCCACTGTATGAGCAAATGCTGCAACTTATATCAATCAATGGCACTGCCAAAATTGCCAAATATAAAACCAATCCAGGACACAAAGTAATTTTATATTTTATTATTGACATTTGTACAAACAAATAAATAGGCTAGTTACAGTAGCTAAGCTGCCCACAAGGAGGTCGGGTTGAGGGGTCAAGTACCCCCTTTGACCCCTCGTGGCGCCGGGCCTGCACGGACCCCCATCTCACCTGAAAATATGCATGGGGGTAAAAATGAGGGGGGTTTTTTATGTTGAAAATATCAGATCTACAAGCTCACATCATGTGGCAATGTGATGCCCTGTGAGCTTGTAGATCAAATTCTCATCTGCCCCTTCTAAACAGTGGCGGTACCGCCCCCCAGGGGGCGCTCAGAGATGACAGCTACAGAACGGCGGTGTCTGGTGGTCACCTTTGTAGTCTACTTTGTGAGTAGTTTGTTTACTTTGTTAAAGTTTGCGGTTTTTACACAAATTGTTGTCAACAATCACTTGACTTGACAGTTGACAACAAGGCATTCGGCAGACGCACACTGGATTGTGTGCGTCACTGAACGAAGACACGCGGTCACTTTACATGGTAATAATCGCAGCTGGTGGTATGCCAAACAAGTTAACAACATCACGGTGTATCTATTGTGTACGTTTTGCAATTGCTCGTTGGCAACAAGTTGACAACAGCTGACCACTATCGTCGCCGCTCTGACAAAATTAAAGTTGGAAATTAACTCTACATACTTAGGTAAGCGTTTTTACTTCTCTACTCTAACCATAATTAAGTTGCATTATTGTGCTTATAGGAGCAAAATGGGGTTTTATAGGCCTATTTGTAGCCTATTTGTCCACTGGATTGGATTGTTGATAGCCTATAGGCTATAGCCTACTGTCTGTATGTTATACAGACAGATTTTGATGAATCTAGCTCTGATCCATGAGCTAGGATGAATCTAGAGTTGCAATACCCTCCACCAACTCATCCAATTTGCGTTTGCGATCTGCTTGTATTAAACGACGTTAAACTCACCAACATTGCAGCTCTAGGCCAAGCTTGAATTATCCTCTTTCAATCTGCCGAGCTGTTGTTTCATAACAATCCACTGTAGACATGTTATGAGCTACTTTCTGTCAAGAAATTCTCTGCAGGTTATTCTTTTTCTAAGTATTGGAGTTTGGAAGCACTCATTTTTATGAACGGTTGTGCTGCTGCCTCCTGCATTATGTGCAAATTCGAAACAGGTGGTACGCAGTAACCTGACACTCTAATCGGTTTACATTACAGGTTTACATTATTTGACAGTGAGCTCGCTGGGAGAGAATATTTGTTGACCACATTTTGGGGTTATTTTATTTCTCCGCACAAATGTTATTGGAGCATTTGTAATATTTATTGTAAAATGTAAGTAAAGCATTGTAAACTTGAGCTTTTATTTGGACAGGAGTCCTTTAGTTTGCACTCATTCTTTTTTTTAAATAATTTTTATCCCTCGATTTTGTAACCCATTTTTCACCCCTGTGTCAATTATCTAATGTGATCCTGGGCTCTACACACCCTCCGCCAACCTAGTCCCCATATATGGGGGACATGTGTTTGGTCCGACGGAGCATTGGTCCGAACGACAACCTACCTCAAACCCTCACCCTAACCTCCCACGGGGCAGCACACCTAAACCTAACCCCACGGGGCAGCACACCTAAACCTAACCCTCTCCCGACCCCCAACGCACCTCGGACCAATGCTCCTTCGAACCAATGCTCCGTCGGACCATAGTATGCATCCCGGGGAGATGGGGAGAGCAACGGACTTGAACTCATGCTTCCTTCATGCCTGAGTGTCCAAGTTGCTCCTTTACACCTGACAGGGGGGAGTTTCCCTGGTTGGACGTAGCACATGGAAGGAACCAGTTCCTTTCCCCTCCATCAGGCGCCCTGGCTGGCCAGGGGGAGGCAGTTTAGGGACCAGGATTACTGCATGTTTTGTGAGGGTACCTAGCCTAGGGGACACAGGGAGAACATGCAAACTCCACACAGAAAGGCCCTTTCGCCAACCCCGCCTCGGGTATGGGCACTGATGACGCGGAGGAGGAAACACGCTGCAGCACCCACAGCGTCCCGAGCGGGAATCGAACCCAGGACCTTCTAGCTGTGAGGCGACAGCACTACCAACTGTGCCACCGTGCCCCCAGTTTGCACTTCTATCTACCAGGCATCAAGGGTCATGAAGTTAAAAGGAAACTAGGTACCCTTTAGACTATTTTTGTCTCCACCATGCCGGGGGCATGGGGAGAGTATGTTTTGCACTCCATCCGTGTGCGCGTCCATCCCTCCGTCTGTGTACAGCTAATCTCTGGCACCGTTGGCCCGGCCAATGCCAAACTGTGCACACACACTCCCTGGATGCCAACAACGAACCTCGTACCGCCCCAGTTCTTCCACAACGGCCTGATATAGCGCCACCATGAGGACAACTTCTGCAAAATAAATTTCTTTATATTACTCTTAAACATTTTATCCATACATCACGCAAATCCACATACACACGGACCTGTCCGCTTCCCCTCTATCCAATCCCCATTGGCCAAGATTGCCTTCCACAGTTTGCAGGATTGGTCCGTTTTGAACAAAATGCCTCAAATCATGAACACAGTGTGCAATTTCCGTGACATTATGCACACGCATTCCCACTACGTCGAGGAAGAAATGCCACTTAAAACAATTCAGATCAGCCTCATGGTGGTGCTACTGCATAACAGGCCAATTCATGTTCTTACCTATAACTGCACCGATCTGTATACAACTTTGTAGGCACACTCTCTAGAGGCCAAGAAAAAACCTTTGCCCTGCATTTTTGCCCTGGCCGGTTTGGCCAGGTTATAGTGCCACCATGAGGCCGACTTTAGCAAAACATATTTTGTACACATTTTATCCATACATCTCGCAAATCGGTATTACATTATCTCCATGTGAACAGCACAGATCTGTCTGCTTTCCCATATACCATCCCAAAATTGGCTAAGACTGCCTTCCAAAGTTGCAGCATTGGTCCATTTTGAACAAAATGCCTCAAATCTTGAACACAGCGTACAAATTCCGTGACATTATGCATGCACATTTCCACTAGGCAGAGTAAGAAATGCCATTTAAAAAAATTAAAATCAGCCTCATGGTGGCATCTGTGTACAACTTTGTATGTGCGCACTATTAAACATTGTGAATACACTGTTACGTGTTATATATTTATGTTTATTGTTATACAACCAACAGACAGATTATTGCCAGTTTACAATTATATTATTCCTACACATTTTGTCCAAACATAACAAACGCTATTATCCTGGTGGATACCTGTGCCCCAAAGGGCACTTTTTCTAGTTTAAAATGTTTTAGCCCTCATTTCCCTCTATCAGCCACTATATTATTATGCTGTATTTCCTTGCAGAAATACAATTTAAAACACACACTTGTCACTTTCACTAGAAGTATTACAAATGGCAAATCTACAAGCTCACAAAGTGCTGCGATCAAACATGCTGTGTGCTTGTATACAGTAGATTGCCTATTTTTGCTACTTTTGTGAGACACTGTTGATGACAAAGTGGGGCATAATTTATGAAAAAACGTAATGGTGACATATGGAGATACAATCTTTCCTGACAGCGACAATATTTGCATAGCGACAATATACATTGTTTTGTAAATGCAGTTCTACTGTGGCAGTAATTATGACATAACTCTTTCTAGCTATCTGACCATGTGGAGAAGCCAAGGCACAGGTGATCCCAAAGATGGCCGCCATGAGAATGAGGCTGGTCGTTGACACCAGGAGCTCCCATGCAGCAGGGGAGGAAAGTACTGGCGTAGCTACTAGCTAGCCAGATATATGGAGATGACTGGAGACACCACTGGAGAGCTGGGCCTATCCAAGGACAAACTGGAGAGACAGAGCCCTGTCTCTCTATGATGAGTTCCAAAGTTTGACCGTGGCCATCACTCAACTGATGAGGTGAAGTAGAAGATTGCTCAAGGTAGGAACCTTTCCTTTCCTTTCCTTTTCTTTGTTCTGCTTGTGTTGTATGCTGTGTGGATACTGTACTAATGTGATTCAAGCTGGTGCCACCCAGTCATTTTGGGACCCAATGATGGCAATGGAAATTGTTCAGTGTCTTTTTGTGGCCCTGGACTTGAATACTGATGTGAATGTATTAATGTAGTATTTGTATAGTGTGTATGTTTCTGTTGAAGGTGGTGAGTTGTGACAGGGTACAGTATACAGTATGTGTGGCAGTATGTTGGTCACTTCAATTAACCTATGTGCGAGTTTTGGTAGGTACAGTTGAGTATATGCCTATGTTGGCTTGCTCTTAATTGATCACGTCAGTTAGCATGACTAAAGTAAGGCCACCTACCACACAAGCTGAATGTTATTGGCTACTGTCTGACACCTCCCCCCAGCGGTGTAGAGCCATTGGCCCTCGAGTGCAAAATCTGCCTCAAAATCGAGCGTTGGTTTTGGAGTACACTCATGTCTGCATGACATTAAGTGAAGTGATCTCAAACCGCTGATCCTTCCTTCATTTCATTCCTAGCAGTGATAAATGTGACGGCTGAAATCAATCTGGCACGCCCTACAAAATCAAGCCTCGCCCTCGTTTTTGCGACATGAACAACTGCAATACGACCAAACGTATGGAAACCATAATTACATGATGGAAAAGGCCAATAAAAAAGGTTTCCTCCGCTTGCCTTGCTCCCCCCCCCCCCCCCCCCCCCCGCACGCACATATCGCACCTTGCAAACAACTGTCACTGTGTGTTGTTAGTTGGATATTAAATTATTAAAGTCTTTATTCATTTCAACAAGATATATTAGTGAACGAAAACCTGAACCTGTGAACCATGAATTAAATAACAAATAGGCACACACACGCTGCTGTTTTGCAAATAGGTGCATCTCCTCCTGTCTGTCTGTCTGTCTCTATCACTGGTCCGTCCATGACACCGTGACCATGCACGTTTATGACATGTCTATTTTCTGTAGATTGCCTCGCTAATCGCTGCAGTGGCTGGGCTGTCAACTGTCAATTATATGAATGTGCAGCCTAAACCTTAACGTAGCCTCATGTGGCACTGGCACTGGTGGTGGTGGGCTGGCTGGGTTAGCCTACCTATCTCCGATGCGGTCCCCACTTGCACTGGCACGGAACATTTGGCATTCGAGCGAGCGTCTGGTTCGAGGAGGAGATTGCACATACCGTAACTCCAGAAAGACATTGGCCTGCTGTAGATTTAGGCTACAGTAGGCTACCCACGTTGGGAGACTTGACTCTCCACATATGCAGCAGTTCACTCTGCACTACTCTCCAACGTTAGCACAGGCAGCGCAAATCCTCGCATTTATGCGCTCATGCAAAACGCGATTTGAATTGCTTGTACACTTGGAAATATCCTACCAATTTCATATGACATGCCTATATAGACAATATATTTTTTTCACATGTATAATATTTATTAGTTTTATATATATTTTAGGAGTGAATACATATGTTTAGATGCCTGTGACAGCCTGTCAGCTGGTCAGTCAATGCTGCTCCGCTTTTCTATGACAGAAAAACAGGTGAGGACAAAGCCTCCCGACCTGACGTGATATTTGTCCGGGCGCACGTTCAAGTTCAAGGTTTTGCGGAAATGATAAATGCTGAAAATTGCGATAATTCCGGCGTGCACCCATATTTTGGCCTACGCCGCGTTGATAAATGAGGGCCATTGTCTTTTAACTTGAACAATGGGCTGTCTGGAGGTGTGAAGTCCACTCCCGTGGGGGGAGGTAGGGTGTCAGGGGTCATTTTGACAGAAATAAAAAACGAACAAAGGCAGAGATGGTATGCCTAAATTCATATTTAGAAAATGTTTTAGATAGGAAAAAAACGGAGATGATTTGAATCGAATATTTAGGAAAAGTCATGTAAGGGGGACCTTCTGAGAGCTTCACAGGCAAAGATAATCAACTTAAAAATCTCAAAATGGGCCAGAAAGACCTCACAGACACTCTAGTGTTAATGTTCAAGTGAGGTTTTGGGATATGACATAACAGCCTACAATTTCTGTTGTGAATCTACATTATGTTGTGCCTTCGCGGCTTGAAACGTCTCGTACTATAGTACATACATTTTTTTACTTTAATTTTTGTTTTAGCATCGCTGTGTGTGTCACACGCTTCTATAGGGAGGTTTTGGAATGCATGTGCCTTACTGTCAAATAAACAAGTGTGTGTGTGTGTGTGTGTGTGTGTGTGTGTGTGTGTGTGTGTGTGTGTGTGTGTGTGTGTGTGTGTGTGTGTGTGTGTGTGCGTGTGCGTGTGTGTGTTGTTACAGTGTGTCCCTGCAAGGCACTATGCACTAATTAAACCCACTAACAGGCTTTAATCACTAGTAAACAAGGTGGGTTGACAGGGGATTCCAATTGACTTTTGCCCTCTATCAAGGACTGCCAAGGATGATAGCCTACAGTAGAATGTTCTCATTCTATCAGTCTGTATGAACCAAGCCATGGTCACACAGAACAACCATTTATTACAGATTGTAATCCTAACAAGCAGAACTGTGCACAACCAGAAGCCTGTTGTTTGTTTTTTAAATGCTTAATCCAGAATAACGATTTAATATCCCACCTCCATTTTCACATTACAAGCTGCTAGCAACATCATAAAAACAGAACCACACATTTGGGCTACATACTATTCCCTGCATTTCAGTAGACAGAAATACTGTAATACTGTAAATACTTACCCAGTCCCCAAATATGTCCCTGCCCTCAGTCCAACATGACTGTTCCTCTCATTTGTATTATTAATTATTACTATTAATTAATTAAATGTGTAATTATTATTATTACGCATTTTGTAGCAAACCAATCACAATTGTTTAGCAAAGCACACATTTCAGGGAGCAGACTAAATGTTGCCAGCAGGAATTGGAAATCATTTCCACAATGGCAGTGAGTAAACTGAGAGCAGATAATGAGTGCGTAGCAGAGACACTGGGCATCTGGTGCAGGCATATGGATATCACCGTTAATGGCCAACAGACAGACCATCATTGCTTCGCCTGCCTATGGTGGCTTAGCAACAGCTGGAACCCAATAAACACCAATTGTTTTTTACTGCGACAAAGTTACTTAACAAAGCATGAAAAGCTGACGTGAATGTGCCGATTGAATTCCAAATGGTTTCAAGCTCTATCCTTTTCCTCTTTTGACACACACGCACACACACACACACACACACACACACACACACACACACACACACACACACACACACACACACACACACACACACACACCAATTATGACATGCACATTATCCACCTGTCAGTCCGAGAAGGAGTTTGAAGTCTCATCAAGTTTCTGTCAGAGCGGAATGGGAAAATGTGATATCCCTGTCTGACTCATTGCTCTGAACGACAAACCTGAGGGAACTGCAAATGAAGCACATAAATACCTCAACTAGTAGGAGTAATTTACTTGTTTCCTCTACAAGGAATCCGTCGTGTTTCCTTAAAGCCTTATTTCATTACAATAGTGTATTAAAAAAGTAGACAAAGACGTCATTAGAGACAAGTGTGGCAGCATATATAGTAATATGCACCCCCTCTTAAGAAGGAGTTATAGTTTAAGTACAAGAACTACACATGCTTCTTAATCGATGTTAGAATGCTGGAGACTTGTTCTGGGGTGTCTGGGGTGAAGTTATAATGGTCTAACGATGCAATCACATGCACTTTATTTCTTGATGGTTCTGACCTGTCATCAGTGTCACTGCTATACTGTATGTGACATTTTATTTCTATCATCATAGCTAACAAACACACGTCTCTCTTGCTCACACACTCTGTGACCTTTTGTGTAGGCTATATAGACCCGGCTATAGGCTGATATTTGTCACTGACTACACTTACCCCTACGGCCTACGGGCTGGGGCTGCACCTTTCAGCAGGAAGTGTTCGGCGGAAAGAGTAGGACGAAAGCGCTACGTCCTCCCAGTGGGGGCTCCTCACTCACTGGCAGGTTAGCCAGTAGGATACAACAGCAGTGACAACACACACATGTGTGAGGGGAGGAATTAATTGGCATAACAACTAAATTGAGGAGAAAAAGGGGTACGGGTGCCCCCCTCCCCTCCCCCGAAAACATGTTGCAATAAAAACATCATCCAGCAACAGACATCTCTCTCCTTTCCCCTGCCAGTACTACAGACATGTAAGACATGAGTGATGAGTGGCAATCAGTTGTGACTTGATGGTGCTTTGTGTGTTTAATTTGATGGATGGCAAATCTTCCATTTTTTTCATAAAGGATGGTCTGTTGTATCCTATGCTGACAGAGATAAGAAAGGAAGCACTGAAACACCTTCCATTACGCTAACAGTTAGAGAAATCAACCAGCCCTTATCATGGCTGCTGCCTGGACACTTCCGGGTCATTTAACTCACATCCTAAGAAGGGGACACGTTATGATTATGATGATTGTGAGCTTATAGATTGGCTATTATCACAATTTTTTGAAAATCGTGAAATGAGTTTACATTTATTATAATTTAGTTGCCTATATTGACATGCCAGAATTAGGGAGGCCAGTGTTAAACTGGTAAAAAAAAATACTAAACATGAATGAATGCAGTTCTGATGTAAAGGTCTGATACTATCACATTCATACTGTACTTGCATAATAGTGCAGAAAATGTACTCTGGTCTTCAGAAACTCATCCAGAAAGCAGTCATGAAGCTGCATTTTCCATCATTCTGTACATACATTGTCTTCATCCCAGGAATACAATCTTTAGGGAGCTCCTTATACTGTACTGTACAGTGACATCTGGTGTGTGAATCTATCTCTCAAAGTGTGACAATGGACATGTAAGGGACTTTACTGTAAAACGCAGATTGTAAAGGATATACTGTATGCTGAGGCATAATTCCAAGCATATCCCCTTGTTATGTCACGAATCAGAAGCCCTCCCGTGACACACATTGTGCTACAGTCCCCAGTGGCATTATGTTAATAAGACAGCGGCCAGGCTAAAGTGACTTGCCCACTTTATGACAACGTCACACTAGCAGACAGGTTTATGACCCCTGTCATGTATACGGCACTGTTATAACTTATGCCACCGCTATGATGGCTTAATAGGATAGGGTGATGAATGGACTCCATATTTTGCAACGTTTTCTTAATAACCAAAGTGATATTATTCCCGTAAGCTGGGTGTGAGGAGCATCGTGTCACATTGGGACTGTACAGTACATAATGTACCCAATCAATAAGTGCCCTATTGGTTCAATGCTGACATGGCCCATGGAGGAGAGTGGTGTTTCCACAGCCTTTAGCCTGATTTGTAATCCATTGTATGACATTGTCACTTGTAGAAAATTGCAGATCTACTGTATAAGCTCACAATGGCATTTCAACTTTTGAAATCTATCTCACCCAGTCACGTTTTCTTTAACTAATTTCAGGTCGTATTTTAAAGAATGTGCTCAAATACATGCATATAATCATTCTAACTATTAACGAGACAATAGTTTGTGAGCTGAGAAGTGATCTGAGAAAATAATTTAAAGATTATGTAAATTGGAGTTAGATGGGTTAATAGCCATCGAAATGACTGTTTGTGTACATATCCATAGGTGGCTTATGAGACAATGAGTGCGTAAAAGCCTCCTTCTTTAGACAGAGCTAATGCTGTTGTTTTGCACTTGCTTTTTGGATTTCTCCCCACAGAGTTTAAGCGCCCATACTGTAGTACTTAGCCCATTTAAAGTCTTAAAGGACCTACAACATAACATTCAGCTTTTTCAATTTCTTTGTGTTTTTGAGCTCCCCTGTGTATTTTCTATCCCCACAAATATGCAATTTTGAACAATCAGGATTTCTCATCATATAGGGGCTTTTATGGAAATTGCTCTCAGGAACAGCTCAACTGATTTGGTCGTATTTGTGATTTCATCAATTTCACCCTACTTGTATAATTCCTCCCTCTCTTCGGTCTTCAGTTCCAAATTTGCATTTCCACTTTGTTTACAATGTCCGCCATTGTTGATTTTCCAAGCTGGCATGGAATGGAAACAAGCCTGTGTTTATCTAGCATCAGTATTATAATGACTCAAATATTTAAAAAGTTGCATATCAGCACCCCCACCACCTCAGGACATTGTGGTACTGCAGCTAAAACAGCTTCAGAAGCAAAAAAGAAATGCTATGGACTGGTTATATCAGAGTGGTGATTGAGGCTCAAACCATTAGAAATAAGGGACATAGACAATATGATATTAAATATTTAAAATGCATGTTATAGCTGCTTTAAGATACATTGAAGGGATAAACACTCACTTCATGATGGTTTTGTTTTCCAAGTGAATATTTTGGCTATTTCTTCAGTTTCTCTGTTATTGATACCATATATATTGTCACTTCTTTTTTGGGGTAATTTTATGCCTTTATTGATTTGATAGTACAGTAACAGTAGACGGGGAATGGGGAGAGAGAGATGGATAGTGACACTCAGCAAAGGCCCGCTGCCAGGCTACATGGGAAGCTAGGTGCCAGGGTCGCTAGGCCAGCGGTCCGGTGCCAGGGTCGCTAGGCCAGCGGTCCGGTGCCAGGGTCGCTAGGCCAGCGGTCCGGGCCATATATTGTCCCTTCTGAGTGAATTGAATAACATGCAAGCTGGTTATTGTTGTGCAACCCTGTTACTGAAACAGGGTTTCAAATCAGTGTTAACTACTAGACCAGTGATTCCCAACCTGTGTGCCGTTTGAAATGGCCAGGTGTGCCGTTTGATTTGAACAAAAGTAGCTTCGGTACCCAGGCTTTTATTTTCGTTGAAAACAAGTAACCCCGACCCTCCCCAGACAGCAATAGATACTGGGCTCAGTGGGCTGCCATGTGGTCCGTTGTTGAATCATTGTTGTCCATCCCCACCAGTCGAACTACCCTCGGCCATAGAAATGCTAATGTGGCCTGGGCCATGGCTCAGTGGTCCAGGCACCTTGGCTGGTAATCCAGTCTGGCAGTGTGCCGCGGGTTCGACTCCCGATCCCGACGGCCTTTACTGCATGTCTTCCCCCCCATCTCTCTCCCCATTTCCTGTCAGCCTACTGTCTGTCCCTCCATAAAAATATATAAAATAAAGGCGAAAGCCACAAAAAAAAAAGAATGCTAATGTGTGGTTTTGTTTACATGAGAGGAGATCACCTACTCGCCTGGCACGTACTGTATTAAAAAAACACAGCTTGCCTCTGTGCGTTCCTAACCTCGTGTCACCAGGCTTTCAGTGCGTTCCTGCTGGTGCGTTCACACGGGCAGTTGAAACGATGCAAAACGCGTTGTGAGTTGATGTGGAGCCTGCTTTTTGCTGGTGTCTTTTAAGCAGACCTACAAGCCCAGATTGCGTTGCAAAAGCGGCTGTGTTGGGCTTACAAATCGCCGGGGGCGGAGCTACATACAGCTGAACTGAACTGCACTGCATAACGGTAACGGCAGACGAGACGAGTCAGACGACAATAAAGAGAGAGAAGCAGAGTAGCCAGGTCCTTCGTGTTTCACGTTCGCATCTGTCTGCATGTGTACCTTTATATTTGGGGTGTACCTTTATGTTTGGGGAGCTTTTAAAACGGTGTGCAGACATCCTTTTGCAGTTTATTTATTTTGTTTGAGCACCCGTTGAATGTACTGGTATGTGCGTGCACCTCCTGACCACTTTTGTGTACCTTTATACCCAAAATTGATGTCCCTGATGGCATCCATCCATCCATTATGCTCATAAACCCATATGGCCCTATGAGTTGAAGGTTCTGGACAATCGCCAATTGTCTCTGACTATGACTACTCTCTCTCTCTGCCTGTGTCTTGACTTCTTCGTGTGTGTGTGTGTGTGTGTGTGTGTGTGTGTGTGTGTGTGTGTGTGTGTGTGTGTGTGTGTGTGTGTGTGTGTGTGTGTGTGTGTGTGTGTGTGTGTGTGTGTGTGTGTGTGTGTGTGTGTGTGTGTGTGTGTGTGTGCTCCCTCGCGTCTGCTGTATATTACAGTATATTTCATGTAGAGGGTTTGTGTGTGAGCTTGAGAACTTCTCTATCAGTCATGCTTCACCTCTTCTCTTTCTCATAAAATTTTGGGGTTAAATTTGCATGTCCTTACCTTCACAATGAAGGTGGTTTGTTTCCTGAGGTGTTTCATGCAGTGTGTGTGTGTGTGAGGGTGTGTGTGTGTGTGAGGGTGTGTGTGTGTGTGTGTGTGTGAGGGTGTGTGTGTGTGTGTGAGGGTGTGTGTGTGTGTGTGTGTGTGTGTGAGGATGTGTGTGTGAGGGTGTGTGTGTGTGTGTGTGAGGGTGTGTGTGTGTGTGTGTGTGTGTGAGGGTGTGTGTGCCCTAGTTGAAAAACCAAGAGAAGTACAGGAGGAATGCACTGAGGAGATGAATGATTCAGAAGTTTTTTAGTTCATTTTTAAGCCTACGTTACATGTCCCTAAGACAGATAAAGTGATGTTAATTACAGAGAGGTAATTAATCAAACTTGGGCGATCAAACTGCGATTTTCTTTCTTCATTGTCCTTACTCCTTTCACCTGCCTCAGCACAGCTGTCAACACTGAGAAAGTCTACCATGTTCTCAATCATGGTGTGTGTGTGAGATTGTCTCAAGCTCTACAGCATTGATTTGAACATTAGCAGCTGGGTTAATAGACACATTAACATTGGTAATTACTGTTGGCTGCTCTGCAATAGTGTGCACTTTTAGAAAGTCTGGACCTAAGGCCGTTCATCATCTGGCCTTTCAGAACCTTCTGTCAGCTGTGTGTGTGTGTGTGTGTGTGTGTGTGTGTGTGTGTGTGAGTGTGTGTGTGTGTGTGTGAGTGTGTGAGTGTGTGAGTGTGTGAGTGTGTGAGTGTGTGAGTGTGTGAGTGTGTGAGTGTGTGAGTGTGTGAGTGTGTGAGTGTGTGAGAGAGTGAGAGAGTGAGAGAGTGAGAGACAGACAGACAGACAGACAGACAGACAGACAGACAGACAGACCGCGCACGTGTCATTTGAGAACAGTCCGATCGACCGAATTTAAAGTTGATCGCAGATAATTATCGGGGGAGGCCGAGTGGAGTTGCCCAGAGCCAAAAATACACATAATCTGTGTCGGTATATCTGTGTCCCCATATGAAGATTACTGGTGTCATGGCATCCAAGTACTATGGTAATGCACTAAGTACTAAGGTGCAGCAGGTATTACATTGCTGAATGGTGAGAGACCCTGCCTGAGACTCCACACGAATGGAAATGTGATTTCAAGGGGGAGTGGTTAGGATATGAAAATCTTTGACGTCGCTTTTTTGATGAAAAAAAAGTGGATAGAGCAGATCATATAATTCATTCATAGGGAGCTCTAAAGGTCAGAGGTCTTTTGATGAATGACTGTGAGCTTCAGATTCTCATGACCCTCTACCGTATTGCCGAATTTTGTGGAAAACGACAGCACAGAATGCCCAAACTGTGAAAAATGGCAGAACCCGTAGGAAATCAATAAGGGCTCTTTGGGCTTGACACCTAATAATAATAATGAATGCTGCAAGCAGCGATGACCGGGCCCTCGCACGTCTGTGCACGTTAGGGGTAAATATTGACCAATCAGAACAGGGAACAGAGCTAAGTAACTAATGAAGGACAAGGATTTTCAACAGAGTCCATTGAGGCGACTCATGACTCTACGACAAACTGTTCAAAAGTTATGGCAAATAATAGAAACTATGACATATCGAGGGGGCGTGGATAATTTGGTCATTGGACTCTGAACCAAGTTCAATGACAGGCCACCCACAAGTCTGCATGACAAACTGTTGAAGTTATAGGACAAAATAGAAAGTAACTATCAAATATCGACCAATCAGAAGAGGGGGTGAGCCTAAGTTACACCAATGAGGGTCAAGGACTCTGAACCAAGTCCAATGACACTACCCACAAGTTTGTACGACAAACTGTTGACAAGTTATGGCCAAAAATAGGAACTATCAAATATCAACCAATCAGAAGAGGGGGCTGGGCTAAGTTACACCAATGAAGGACAAGGACTCTGAACCAAGTCCAATGACACCACCCACAAGTCTGTACAACAAATAATAATAAACTTGATCTTGTAGATCTGCTATTTTCATTTCCTGTTTCGTGTTGAATTTTGACGCCTCGCCACGGTTACGCCATTTTAAGAAAGCTCACGCTTTCAATAACTTTTCATTGTTAAGATCTTTTGTGTAAAGTGCAATCCGTGAAAATGGCATAAATTGCGACAAAACGGCACAATAAATAAAAAATGGCTAACTTACTGTTGGGTTTAGGTCATGGCGCCAAGAGACTTTCTTTGTAAGTCAGGACATGATACAGGTGTGTACCAATTTGCATACTGTACATGTAGGGTGAAATCGTATTGTGTGGCTTCAAGCAACCACACTGGCTGCAACCAGTAAACCAGTGAAGGTATTAAATACACCTGTCCAAAATTTAATTTTAATGGCCCTTTTTGTCCATAACAAAACGTGACATTGTAATTGGCTGACAATATTAGTGGGAGGGACCTATGTAAGCGACTGCGGCAACCACACTTTGCAATTTTTCAAAATTGCAAGCTTTCTAGTTGTTGTTATTAGTATTATTATTATACCCGAAGGGCATGCATTCCCAATGGCACTAAATCCCTGTATACTGTAGCAACCATATAAAGTCCAAAGTTGTTGCGGGCTGACGAGATGGATAGAGGGCAAACCACTCCAACCTGCCAATGCTTAGTAACCCCCCCAACAATGCTGGGCAGGCTGATGATGTGGAACATTTTCTGCTTGTAAAGCAGTCCATTGTCAATACATTTAATAGCATTTCTGCATTTTCTGAGTGCCTTATAGAACCGCCTCCTCTTGCCATTGTTCTGTCCTCAAAGTATGAGTTTCACAGAGCTATTAGCATTTTTGCTCCTGGAATGTCATGTCGCATGTACCGTCTGCTGTCATTAATTGCCTCCTTTTTTTTCTTTCTGACTCACTGTCCCTTGCCAATTATCTCCTCTCTTTCTCATATCTCATGCAGAGACAGTCTTTTTCCTTCCTCGTCTTTCTCCAGTGTCCTTTTTACTGCATCTGTCCCCATCAGTCTGCATGCATGCCTCCCCTCTATGAACACCACAAGATGTCTGCGTTGCAATTTTATGCATTTGCAGGTGCAACAAGCAAGTGCAATTTAGTGTTGTGCCCATGGTATATGGCGTTTTTTGTAAGAAAAATGCCCCTCCGAAAACCTAGGAAGCATAAACCCTTTTGACAGTCATTGGCCCGGTTTCCCAAACGCATATGGTGTAAGACTTGTAGTGCTGCACATGCTCAGATGCTCCTCTAGGCCGCACACAGAAGCCTGTGAACATAGACATTCCGTGCATAGATGTGCCACGCAATGGTAGGCCTTTTTTTAAGAGTAAAGAGAGCCTACTGTCAGCTGTCCAGCAATCCAAATATTATTAAATTAAGAATGGTAGGCCTGAGGCCTACCATAACAGGCCTGAGGCCTACCATACCAGGCCTGAGGCCTGCCATTGCGTGGCACATCTATGCATGAAATGTCTATGTTCACAGGCTTCTGTGTGCGGCCTAGAGGAGCATCTGAGCATGTGCAGCACTACAAGTCTTACATCATATGTGTTTGGGAAACCGGGCCATTGTCACATCATGACTCACAAGATCATCTGTACTTTAGTGGGAGTTAAATCACTCTTGGTTCTGCCCCCGATTCAAATATTTAAATAGCTATGGCTATTTGGGGGTCCTCGGCATGGGAACCCCTGCCCTAATCACAAGATTCCACCACCAAGGCTGTTGCTCTGAATAAATCAAAGCTTGACATACACAGGGCTGAGCAGCCACTACTTTAATAGATCATGTTGCCAACATAGTTAGATATTATTGAGCCTAGAGAGGATGAGTAAGAGAGAAGTGATGTGAAGCGCTACAGGTCTGAAGATGAATTTAGTGCAACAAAATATAGGTGAAATGTATGAGCCTAAGCTTGATGAGCTATGGAAATAAGGGAACATGGGAACAAAAGGAATGGAAAAGAAAGACCAATAGCAATTAGATTTAGCAAAAGTTTAATGAGTGAAATACGTTTTGCATTACATACTTTCCCCATTTTCAACTGTTTATTATATTTTGACACTTGCTTTGGCAATGTAAACGTATGTTTTCTCATGCTAATAAAGCTCCTTTGAATTGAATTGAATTAACTATGATTATCCAAGAAGAGAAAAATTAAAAACAGACAAATACAAATTGTCTTAAGATCAAACTATATCTTTAGTAAACTATCCTGATTTTATACCAACTTGATTGCGACAGAGGAATCATTTGAAAGTCGGTTGGTGTAAGGCCGGCATACAGCAGATGTGGAAATTGTGGTACTGTATCTCTTCTACGTCCATGTCAGACTAGATCCTGTAGGCTATATCATGGTGGTTAAGTACTGCATACTGCAGTGTACTTCCTCTGAACGGCGTGCGTGTGTGCGTGCGTGCGTGCGTGCGTGCGTGCGTGCTTGTGTGCGTGCTTGCGTGCGTGCGTGCAGTCAAACAGCAGGTGTCAGGCTTGTCACTATATGGCACGAAAATGCTTATTTTCTCACTCCATTTGTGGTCTTTCTTTCTCCTCTATTTTGCTTTATCTCCCTCATACAGTAGGATGCAATAGGCTGTAAATGCTCTGTCTTGTATTGTGTCAGTAAAAGATATTGGATCTAAATGGAGACATAATTCTTTATGATGAGACAGTTCACTGACAATCAAACTGACAGATCATCCCATCAGGATCCGTTATGAAACGGCAGTCTCTGCTACGTACAGTATACTGTAGAACTCTGACACATTATCAATATGGCAGCTCTATGGTCCTTGTACTCATGAACCAATAATTGTGCAACGATGCACTGGACAAAAGATCTCCAACCTTGCAGATCGTGGACAACAGGAGGATGAAAAGAGAGTAATTTCTAGGTTTATTTAAACTTACTCACCCCCTCCATGACACGGTTTCACAATACACAAGCAGCAAATTAATTGACCGTGATTATAATGTAAATCATTAAAGATTTTTCCATCCTTCCTTTAGGCTACTCAAAATGTGTCAGCTGGTGCTAGCGAGTCGCCTCATGTCTGGGATGGGGAGACCGGTAGCAGGTAGTATCACCATACTGTAGCATATATCCCAAATTGTCACATAGAAATAACACAGCCAATGGAGGTATGGCTGTTTCCAGCCTGTATGTTTACAAAACTACTTGAGAAAAGTTATGAACAGAGAGAGGGCTTTGTCAGTTATTTAAACTCAGGGACTCCATGGCATATCAATACATGTCATTTTGGACGTTTCTGGCAAAAAAGGTAGTAGCTTTGATGTGGGGCGAAACTCCGACAGAAATAGCAGATCTACAAGCTATGTATGTGTCACATTGCAGCATGTTATTGTTGTTATTAGTGTAGAGGGGGAAAAGAAGCGTATAGACTCCTGGAGGTTCTCCAGAGAACAAAGTATATATTCCCAATATGATATTGACAGTAGTATATATAGGTGATTCAATGAAAAGGACCCAGGGCAGCAAATACACATCCTGCAGCAAAGCACTTTACGGGACAGCTCTAAAATGACATACAGTATAATCGGATGTTGTTAGTAAGTTAACCACATTCAGAATCGTCCACAAATTCCAGGAAACTCTGCCTGTCTCTCTTCCTGCCTGCCTGCCTGCCTGCCTGCCTGCCTGCCTGCCTGCCTGCCTGCATGTCTGTGTTGACATCATAAACTGGCCTCCAAGGTCTCTGATAGGGATGCTCCGATCAGGTTTTTTGGTACCGATCCCGATCACCGATAGTTTGTCTCATGATATACCGATACCGATCTTGTGCGCAAGTGGCAACTTTGAATATTTCCAAAATTATCCTATGTCAAAAACCCACGTTAAAACTGTGCCTGTCACAAAGATGCAAAATTATATTATACTCTATGTCTGATTGACATTTATACCACTAAATGGTGTAAAAGATCAGTTTCTCCAGATAGGGTGAATTGCCGATCACAGATAGGGTAAATTGCCGGTCACCGATTGGAGTGAATATCGGCCGATACGGCAGATCACCGATCGCTGGCCGATTATCGGAGCATCTCTACTGATAACAGGTACTGCACGGATGCTGCAGTGCGGCACTGCGGCAACGGTATGAAAATAAGGCATATATATCTTGTTAGATTTAAGAATTATGCTGTTTTAAATACTAAGCATTTAAAGTATGAGGTATAAAGTACAGCAGCCTTGTGTTCATAAAACAGAAAGATTGGGTATTGGGTAAGACTGACGTTATGTATCTTTCAGGACCTTTCACTGCTTTGTCTCAACCATTACTCTATGGCTCTGGTCTCAGCCACCGCTGTATAGATATTTTGACAGTCTGTTTTCTTTTTTTTTTTAAATGTTGCCACTACTGTTGGAGCAGCCATAAACTAGTAGTTTAAAACTACACAGGTTCATCTCGATGTTCTGGGCATCTTAGGCAGACTAACATCAGTCACTTTTCCATTCACTGTAGTAGAAGAGGTGCGGGTTTACACCGCAGATATGTCATCTCCGCCTACAGGTAATACGTTGCCTGCGACCATGAGACCCGTTTCTGAATCGGTCTATATAAAGTCTATCTCATATGTAACACAGAAACATTAAAGAATCAATTTATCAACAGTTTTGTTTTGTATTGTACTGGTTTAGGTTAGTTTAGATCCCGATTCTGGCTAAAGAGTATATTGGAGAAAATCTAATTTCATTAGGCTACATCTGACTACCATTTCCCCCTACAACAATGGGTAGAGCAGCTGCCTATCAGTTTGTCATTGAGGAAGTAATGACAAATAAAGTAATAAAACATATTTTATCTGGGATTTGCAATACATTACCAGATGATGAATTTAACGGCTGTTAAATGCCACACTGTTATACAGGTACGTCGGCAATGTACTATAAGTTACATTAATCAGCTTAATTAGCTGTCACTATACTATCGCTATCTTTCTTTGGTGTTCTTCACCAGTTGTTATTCATCCTTGCTTTTTCCACACACACAATATGACCCCATCTGAAGTGAAACATGACATGTTGGGGATGATGTCAGCTGTTTAAATTTAAGAACTCATAATTAGGGGCACCATGTACATAAAAACGGCAGCCTCTCTCCCCTGTCTGTGCCTTTATAGAAGGTCACATGCCTCTCAGAGAATCCCTTCATTTCAGTGGTCTCCAAAGGACACCATTTAAATCTCCATGGCCCCATTTCTTAGCATCATAGCATGGAAATACCAGAGCAGAGATCACACACTGCTTCTATCTGCCATTAACCTTTAAAAAATGGGTTAATCTTCTTTTTAGGGATTGGCGATATGACATTTCTGGCCAATATCGATATCCAATATAATTATTTATGTTATGGCCGATAACCGATATAAACCGATGTCATCATTCTGGACAGTATCCACTTCACCAGATGAACTGAGCACAAAAGGCCATACCATATGCACGCACGCAAAAAAGATTACAGATTTAGAAGAAATACAACTTCTGCCCGATTTTCATGCACCAATGAAACCAATATGTTTTTGTAATCAAGAGCAGGAGAAAGTCAAGTCAGCAGCCTAATTACAGGCCGTGTAATGAACCACCTGCTGTGAGATGGTGTTACTGAAATGTTTATGAACAGAAGTGGACTCATACGGCATGCACACACACACACACACACACACACCATGCTGTTCACATGCACATACTGTATGCACTCGGGCACTTGCATGCCTGCAAGCACAATTTCACACAGACATTATACACATAGATTACACACAAACACGCACATGTATATGCAATGATGCTGTTGAACACAAATTACCCCCAAAATAAACTGTGAAGTGATTAATAATTGCAGAGCAAATATTCTCAGTCCACCCACTGTAACCGGAATTACATACTCCCATGGGTGCAAGCCCTTGCACGCACAAGTGCATCCCCCCCCCCCCCCCCAACGCACACACACGCACACAGAAATCTGATTGTACAAATCCAGTTGCATACAAATGACCCGAAAATAAACCAAAAGATGATGAATACTTAAAGAGCAAACTATTGATGCACCCAATGTGAACGACGACATACACACAACCACCCACACCTTCCCTCGGCTGCCCATCTAACCTTTCATCTCCAGATGATGAATGGAGGGTGTGCAGGATTCTGCCTCCTCGATATTGTTGCCAATTTTCTCCCTCCACGGCTTTCAAACTCTAACAGATACTTTCTGAACTTTCAATTCATCATTCTGGACAGTGTCCACTTCACCAGATGAACTGAGCACAAAGGCCATAGCGCCCACCCCCACCCCATACCCCACCCCATACCCCCCCCCCCCCCCCCCGCGCACCCAAGCACGCACGCACGCACGCTTCCAGCCTAATACAACTCTCATGAGCACAGATTGAACTAACCTCATCTGTGACCTCACCCAATGGTGTAGCTCAGGACTCGGTCACATAACCTTGCCATCCAGAATTGGGGAAAATAAAGGTATTTTTGACCTACTGTGTGGGTGAAGGTATCGGCAATGACATACCTATGGATTTCTGCATAGAAAGGAACTGGCTTGGCAAAATTACATTCTGCTGTGAAACAGCTGTTTAAATCAGGCTTTTTGACAGCCTGTGCCAAATTGTACACGCACACGCTTTCGGCACAGACTGTCAAAAACCTGATTTAAACAGCTGTTTCACAGCAGAATATCATTCTACCACCCGTTTTCTACTACAGACATTCCGTAGGAACATTTAATACCTTCAAATTTGCTATAGGACCTTGTAAAATAGGTCAAGATAACATTATTCAACCAGCACACCCAATTCTGGATGGCAACGCCATGTGAACTAGTCCTGAGCTACAGTACAGTGTTGGGTAAGGCTAAACATACTGTAATTGTGGCACAATTGACTACTACTGTATTTTTACAGTAAGCCAGCATGGAAGACTAAAGACGTTTGATGTTGTAAAATTCCTAATTTCACTTCTGTCAATGATAAGATAAAGAAACATTATTTATTTTTCATATATTTTCAGGGGCTGGTTTGTTTGTTTGTTTGTCCTAAAAGAGTGATTATGAATTCAATGTGAGTGAATGGAATTTCTACTTCCAGTTTCTTTATCTATATAATAACATCAGATTAAGGTAGGAAAATGGTTAGTCCGGAATTCTCCTTTAAGGCCTAACATTCTCATCCAGAATTATTGTAATTAGTACCACAGGAGAAAATGACAGTGTCTGAATCCTATAATTGCCAGAGACCTACAATTAATGAAGACCAAGCACAAGAGAACTGACATGACACTCTGAACTTTACCGGAGACAGGATATTTTTAATGTTTCTGATGATCTTGCTGTTCCGCCCTCTGTTTTGTTCTGATCCTCTTCTCTCGTTCCATCACTCCATGTGTGCTTTCTTTTGCTCCTTTGAGTCCTTTCCAACATTGTAAATATAGGATTCCATCACGGCCATACTGTACTATTATACACATGCATGCTATAAGCCTGATTGGTACTGTATGTTTGTTTCATATTGTGTGAGGATGGATGATTTATAAACCTACATGTTACATTGCAACACGCATGCGGGTTTATAGGTCTGCTGTGTTTTGTGTGAGACACTGGTGTGCAACAAAGTATAAATCAGCATCAAATTGTTCTACCAGGCATGTATCTACAGAGAGACAGAAGATACACTTTTTAGAAGTTTAAAGAGCATCAAACTAGCAATTCCATAAAATTAGAATCCCCGGGAGGACATAGCCTTTGTCCTATTCCTCCTGCTCAATGTTCACTTCAATTGAGTTTGTATAGATGCATAGATTTTTGGCCAAGCCAGATGCACCGTGATGGATTTGACCCCCTAGACTCCGAAAAAGTAAATAAGCAACAGCTGCATTTGTGCTAATCAGCCTTCAAGTTCATCAGCGTTCATCAGCGGACCCTGATAAAGGCTGATTAGTTGAAATGTTTCTGTTGCCTCTCCCGGTGAGGTTAAATTAATTTGTTAAAGGAAACTACAGAGTGCTGTCTTCTGTCTCTTCACATTCAATCCCTTGGCTGTGGACATTTACAGTGCTTAACCACAGATTGCAGAATGTTTTCCTATTACGACATGCCTAGTAACAACTAGAAAAAGTGCCCCTCGGGCACAGGTCTCCACAGAGGCACTATAATAGGCCAATGTTAAAAGTCTAGTAGGAAGGTCTGTTAAAGATTTCACGTAAATTGCACGCTGCGTTCATGATTTGAGGCTTTTTGTTTCAAAGGGGCCAATCCTGCAAACTTTGAAAGCCAATGTTAGCCAATTAGGATGGAATATGAAATATTGGACAGATCCATCTTGAACACATGACTCTAGAGATAGTGTGTAACAATTTGCAGGATTTTTGGACAGAATCTGGAGGAGTAATATAAAAAAAATGTTTTTCAAATAGTGTGATATAATAAATATATTGTCAATGCCTAGTCTGCACGCCCGCATGCAGCCATGCACGCACGCAAGCACACACACACGTACACACGCACTGTCTTTATCGACCTTTCTCAAAATGGTCAGAGTTGGAGTTAAGGAAGCCTGTAATAACGGTGTCAGAAGGACAGATGATTCTCCTGATCAATACCCTACTTGTGCACACCCACAATCAGACAGTTCACTGCACAATACCACTTACATACTGTTCTTGTATTTCTCAGAGAAGTCCTCTCTATAATATTTAACCTATTGTGCATATTATATTACTCTCTACCTCTCTTTCGCACGCGACAGACAGACAGACAGACAGACAGACAGACAGACCTGCTCATCGGGAGCAATTAGGGAGTATTGCTCAAGGACACTTCGAGATCTGCTTTTTTGTCGAATGTTCACCACAGAATAGGGATGCTAGGATTCATGTGGTTAACTCAGAGAGTGTCAAGATATGAGACACTTTCAGCTTCTAGGAATATGGATTAAATGACCGTCTGACATCTTTGCAATATGTGGATTTCTCTATTGTTGCAGGAAACCGCTGTTTCCAGACTTGCATTGCCTTGGAGGACAAACAGAGGTTGAGTGAAATGAGTGAAACCTACTGGAGTTTTGCTTTTATTTACATAACAGTCTATTTCTTCAGGGTCAGAGGGTCACACACACACACACACACACACACACACACACACACACACACACACACACACACACACACACACACACACACACACACACACACACACACACACACACACACACACACACACACACACATTTTTTGATTGATTGAAATATTTATTAACAGTTTGCAGAATTACAGTACATTTCAAGCACAAACTCAATACAAAGACTGTTAACTGTGTGGACGACCCAATTAAGCATCACACACACACACACACACACACACACACACACACACACACACACACACACACACACACACACACACACACACACACACGAGATATCGCACGTGCCATCACACTCTTGCCCACAGCTGAGCACTAGTGTTTGTGTCCTTGCCTGAAACCACATCAGATTCACAGTGTGATCGGGTGCACAGTTGGAACCTCACAGAAAGCATAGGAGAGAATGCATGCATGTGTTGTATGATTGTCCATAATATTCACTGTACAGTACATGGTTTTATTTTTTTGTTGTTGCTGTGGATAGATATGTATATTATTGAGTGGTGCAAACCACTCCAACAACCAGCTTTGTCTGTATGTTTGTGTACCTGTGTGTGTAAACCAACATTTGAAGTGAACGGAGCTCCTGGCCCCTGTCTAGTTGAGTAAGTAGCATTCTTTTGTATTTTAGCAAACTGCTGTTAGTGTTACTCTAAGTACTTTTGTATTAGTATTATATTATTAGCTTGTGTGATAGTCAGTAGTTTATAGTTGTATTGTTTGTGTTGAAGCAGTAGGCTTTGGACACTTTGGACTAGTGTAACTAGTTTCACCCTGTGATAGGCCACTTGTTAAGTAGTATAGGCCACTTGATTTGCTTGTGAAGTGTGAAGTGAGTGCTTTAGCCAGCACTCCTGGCAGACGATTAGCAATCAGTTGGAGTGGCCTTATACCACCAGGTGAAAGCGTCAGCTGTTAAGCGGCGGCCAGCAAACGAAGGCCAGGCGAACAAAGGCGACAGGCGACTTTGTCAAAGTCCGACTTCGTCACTGAACGATAAGCTGTAGCATTGATTAGTGACATATATAGTAGTGTGATAGATATAGTAGTGTATTGTGGTATATGTTTAGTGATCTACAATGTGTTTTCTTCCTATTCCTGTCCTCTCTTCTTCCTGGCGGTCGCACAAACACTGGGTTCCACCCAGATGTCGCGACACAACTAATCTCATCTATCCTACTCTTTCAACTCACGTCGAGCAAGTGGTAACGGGAGGGCTTTGGAATTGCCACTCAGCTGTGGTGGAAGGCAAATCTGCTTTCATCTCAGCCTACGCGTCCTTGCTCTCCCTTGACTTCCTTGCTCTGACTGAGACCTGGATCAGACCAGAAAACACAGCTACGCCCGCGGCTCTGTCAGATGTGTACTCTTTCTCTCACACTCCCAGAGCCGTGCGGACAGGTGGTGGGGTTGGTCTGCTCATTTCCAGAAAATGGAAATACTCTCCTGTTTCACTGTCACTATTCTCTCCTACCTCATTTGAATTTCATGTGGTCACTGTTTCTCATCCAGTCAAGCTCACCATTGCAGCTGTTTATCGCCCACCGGGCCCTGCTGGTGGCTTCCTGGAGGAGCTGGACCATCTAGTCTCCCACTTCCCTGTCGATGGCTCTGGATTCATCCTTCTGGGTGACTTCAACCTCCCGACTGAGAAGCAGCTAGACCCACTACTTTCGTTTCTCGCCGCCTTTGACCTAGTTCTTTCCCCATCTCCTCCTACCCATGAGGCGGGCAACCAACTGGACCTGATCTTCACCAGAGGCTGCTCTATTGCTAACCTGTCTGTCACTCCTCTTTCCAGTGAAAAGGGTAAGAAACTCTCTGATCACTACTTCATGTCCTACTCTCTCTCTCTCTCCTCTCCCCCCTCACAGCCCCTCCCTACCCACATGATTTCCTCACGTCACAATCTTCGCTCACTTTCCTCCACTGATCTTTCCTCTTCTGTTCTCTCTGCTCTCCCTGCCCCTGAATCCTTTGCTCTTCTATCCCCTGATACCGCCACAGATCTTCTTTTCTCTACTCTATCCTCTTCTCTCGACCATCTCTGTCCCCTCACCACCAGGCCTGCACGCCAAACTCCACCTGCCCCCTGGTTGTCGGACTCAGTGCGGACTGAGAGACGGAGCCTGAGAGCGGCTGAGCGCAAATGGAGAAAGGGCAACCTCCCGGAGGACCTTCTCACCTTCCAATCTCTCATTTCTACTTTTTCCTCCTCTCTATCAGCTGCTAAAGCTGCTTTTTTCTGCACTAAAATTCAGGCTTCTGCTTCCAACCCTAAAAAACTCTTTGAAACTTTCTCCTCTCTCCTACAACCACCACCCCCTCCTCCCTCCTCGTCCCTCCTCCCTGACGATTTCGCCAACTTCTTTGACAAGAAGGTGAACGATATCCGATCCTCCTTCCCTCCTCCCCCGGCTGGTGCCCTGCGCACTGCCCACACCCGTCTGCCTGCCACCCCCCCCTCTCTACCTTCATCTACTCCTCTTCCCCCCCCCATCCCCTCTCTATCCCACTTCTCTCCCCTCTCCCCTAACGAGGTCCTTCTCCTTGTTACCTCTAGTCGCCCCACCTCATGCTCTCTGGACCCGGTCCCATCCACTCTGTTGCAGTCTATTGCACCTGAACTTCTTCCCTTCTTAACCCACCTTATTAACACCTCTCTGACATCTGGCTACTTTCCCTCTACTTTCAAGACTGCCAGAGTCACCCCCCTCCTGAAGAAACCGACACTTGACCCCTCTGAGATCAAGAACTACAGACCGGTTTCCCTTCTATCCTTCCTATCTAAAACTCTCGAACGTGCTGTCTTTAAACAACTGTCCTCCTATCTCCACCAGAACAACCTCCTGGACTCCAACCAGTCTGGTTTCAAAGTGGGTCACTCGACAGAGACTGCCCTGCTGGCAGTGACGGAGTCGCTCCATGCCGCTAGAGCGAACTCTCTCTCCTCCGTCCTGATACTCCTGGACCTGTCTGCAGCGTTCGACACGGTGAACCATCAGATCCTCCTCTCCACCCTCGAGGGGATGGGTGTCTCAGGCTCTGCACTCTCCCTGTTTGCATCCTACCTGACGGGTCGCTCCTACCAGGTGATGCTGAGAGGGTCTGTGTCAGAACCACACAGGCTCACAACTGGGGTTCCCCAAGGCTCGGTTCTGGGTCCTCTTCTTTTCTCTCTCTACACTACATCTCTGGGTGCTGTCATCCACTCCCATGGCTTTTCCTACCACTGCTATGCCGATGACACCCAGCTGATCCTCTCATTCCCCCCCTCTGATACCCAAGTGGAGGCACGCATTGCTGCTTGTCTGGCTGACATCTCGGCGTGGATGTCGACAAACCACCTGAAGCTCAACCTGGACAAGACCGAGCTGATGTTCCTCCCGGGGAAGGGCTGTCCGCACCGAGACATGGCCATCACCATTGATAATGCTGTGGTGACCTCAACTCGGACTGCGAAAAATCTGGGTGTGACCCTGGACGATCAACTGACGTTCTCGGCAAACATCGCATCAGTGACAAGGTCCTGCAGATTCCTCCTCTACAACATCAGGAGGATTCGCCCCTTCCTCTCGGAGAAGGCAGCCCAGGTGCTCATCCAGGCTCTCGTCATCTCCCGCCTGGACTACTGCAACTCCCTCCTTGCTGGTGCTCCGGCATCTGCCATCAGACCTCTGGAGCTTGTTCAGAAAGCTGCGGCTCGTCTGGTGTTCAACCGCCCCAAGTTCTCCCACACAACCATCCTTCTCCGTTCTCTACACTGGCTCCCCGTAGCGGCCCGCATCCAGTTCAAAACCCTGGTGTTAGCCTATAGGGCAGTGAAAGGAACAGCTCCTTCCTATCTCCGGGCTATGGTCGATGCCTACACCCCTGCCCGACCACTTCGGTCTGCCACCTCGGGGCGACTGATGGCCTCGTCACTCAAGGGTCCTTCTGGCCGATCCACACGGTCACGACTCTTTTCTGTTCTGGCCCCACAGTGGTGGAATGAACTCCCCACTGATGTTAGGACAGCAGAGTCACTGCCCATATTTCGCCGCAGGTTGAAAACCCACCTCTTCAGGAAACACTACTCTTCCTCTCTGCCTGACCTACTTGTTGTTAACTAGTTGTACGAACGCTTGTTTTCTATTGTTGTATTGTTTATTGGATCTTGTTTAGTCGATACACTTAATTGTTTTAGCTCATGCTCATTTGATTTAGCTATTTTTTCTCATCTGGTTAAGGAAATAGGTAGCTGATATATTGCACTTTTACCTTAGCGCTAGGTATACTCTTGGTTGCTTGTTTTTGCAGAAAATGCACTAAAAACTTCTGGTGATTAGTAGTTTTTGTTCCCTACCTATGTTGAATACACTTATTGTAAGTCGCTTTGGATAAAAGCGTCTGCTAAATGACTGTAATGTAATGTAATGTAATGTACCTGTACCTGTCCGTGCACAGGTGAGCATGGTTACCAACGTCACTGACATTACGTCAGACCACAGCTGATCAGGCTATATAAGACCTTGCACCACTCAGTTCACACGGGTGTGTTTTTTATTATATAATGTTTGACTTATACTCTAAAAACAGAAATTGAAAATATGCATTTATAAAAATGTATAGAGCACTTGAGTGGTGCAGTACCTGTTCACCACCATGGAGTCTAGGGTCTTTCGAATCCACTGTGGTGCATCCAGTTTGGCTGAGCCTCTATACAAACACAATTGGCCTACAAATGTACAGACTATCAGTGAATAATAAGAATGAACAGGCCTTTAACAGTATCTATCTAGAATATACTGTATAAATCTGCATGAGTGCCAGTACAGTCTCTCAGCAGTTAAGCATCTGTCAAGGTTCTGTAATGTAGATCCTCGTAGTCCATCCATGTGCATGTACACCAGAGTCACAGCAGGGTTCTGTAATGTAGATCCTCGTAGTCCATCCATGTGCATGTACACCAGAGTCACAGCAGGGTTCTGTAATGTAGATCCTCGTAGTCCATCCATGTGCATGTACACCAGAGTCACAGCATCTGTCAAGGTTCTGTAATGTAGATCCTCGTAGTCTATCCATGTGCATGTACACCAGAGTCCATCCATGTGCATGTACACCAGAGTCACAGCAGGGGTCAGTAATCCAAAAGAACAGACGGTGCCAGAGTCAAAGCAGGAGTCAGTAATCCAAAAGAACATAACAGGCAGTGCAGGTCTTAAGCTCTCATAAGCTCTCTTAAGCTTGATTGTGGAGTCTGATGGCTACTGGCACATATATACATATCCAGACAGGAGGGTTCTCCAGGATAGCAGCTTCCTCCTCACCCACCCAACCACCTCCAGATTGTCGTGTGTGTGTGTGTGTGTGTGTGTGTGTGTGTGTGTGTGTGTGTGTGTGTGTGTGTGTGTGTGTGTGTGTGTGTGTGTGTGTGTGTGTGTGTGTGTGTGTGTGTGTGTGTGTGTGTGTGTGTGTGTGTGTGTGTGCGTGCGTGCGTGCGTGCGATAGCCGATCTACAAGCTTTCTTTTTTCATGGGATTATTAAAAAAAAAAAAAAAGGTCAAATGTGAGCACGTTATTTGAGTATAGAGGGTATGCACGTATCATACCAGGAAGTTATGCGGGAATGCCTGAGTGGCAAAAAACTACTTTCTGGCCTTGACAGCCCATACATCCAAACAGAAACATTAAATTCACTTTGTCACTCGATTTGCCACTTGATTTGCCACTCAATCTGTCATTCGCTATATGCATGCGCATACCCTCTATTATGAACGAGATGTCTCATACTAGTATAGTATTCATTATACTCAGAGAGAGAGAGAAACTTCCGGCCTGCACGGGAATTTTGATTTGTCCACACACAATCAAAAACTTTTTTCTTTATCCCTGACTCCAAAAATGTGAATGCTCAAAGAGGGCTTTTGATTTGCTGTGATGCTATCTCTCTCTCTCTCTCTCTCTCTCTCTCTCTCTCTCTCTCTCTCTCTCTCTCTCTCTCTCTCTCTCCCCCCCCTCTCTCGCTTCAGCAATCTGGCCAAGACATTCTCATCTGTATTCTGTTGTGTTATTGGACAAATGGGGTGAATGTCCTTAGCTTTTCTGTCTCCTCTAATGCACCATAAGTGCTACTGCTAGATCAAGCAGTGTGAGATGTAATATATATTCATACACAAGCAGATTGATGTGGAGGTGAATAATGCTGTAATGAGTATACGTGGTCAGACAGCGAGTCTAGAAAGACACACACACACACACACACACACACACACACACACACACACACACACACACTCTGAGTGCGACTACCAGAGAGACCAGACCAGTAAAAAAGAAAACGGAAACAGAGGAAACGTGAAGAGCAAAACCAGAAAGAATGTGAGACGGGGAGAGAGAGAGACAAAGAGGGGTACAAAAGTAAGGAGAGTAAAATAGAGAAACGAGACAGTGAGGCACATTGCAGAGATGGGGGGGGGGCTCATGGGAGTCAGTCAGCGCAGCTCTAGATAAAGTGCTCCGTGTGTGAGCTCTCTCTGGCAGCATTACTACACATACCATTAGCTGCTCTGCTGATTAATGCAAAAACCAATGGCTAACAGCCCAGAGCACAGCAGCAGTGTCATGCACATCATGCATATCTTACCACGTTTCAAACAAGCAGTTCATGGATGAGATGGGACTAGCTCTGGTCCATAGCTCTAATGCGTTTCATTTAGAGCTATGTTACTCTCGACGAGATGCTGGTCGCATGAATGCAGACCAGCATCTCGTCTTTAGTGTAAATAAAAATAATGTTTTTGCTACTCACCAAAACAAAGGCGGGTTGTGTCATTAGAAAGCCTACTTTCCTTAGTGGAAGCACTCTGAGCACTCTGAGCCCCCCATGGTACTTTTTGGCCAGAAAGGGATTTCTTTTCACCGGAGGAAAAATATTCTCTATGAGGCAATTCTCTGGGCAATATCGGTAGAAGGCGCAGTGTAAAAAAGTACCGTTTATACGTGTGGTGGGGGGGGAGGGGGGGGGCTCAGTGTCCCGCCTTTGTTTTGGTGAGTAGCAAAAACTTTCTTTTTATTTACGCTAAAGACGAGGCTGGTCTGCATTCATGCGAGCCCCGGAAGTCGAGAGTAACATAGCTCTACATGAAACGCATTAGAGCTATGGACCTGATGAAACGCATTAGAACTATGGACCAGAGCTAAGATGGGACTGAACCCCTCATTGCCCCTCACTTTTAATTTCATGGTTCTGTTTTGAATGGTTTGGCTATCTCAGGAGAGGGACTTTAGAAAAACTAAGCAGATATACAGACTTCCTCACCTGCAATACATCAGACTGCAGGGCAGACTGTCAGATGTGCAGGTGAGCAGTACTGGTGCTCCCCAAGGTACCATGCTGTCACCTTTCCTGTTCACCCTCTACACCTCTGACTTGTGCTTCAACTCGGAAATTGGAACGTGCCACCTACGGAAGTTCTCTGATGACATCTCCATTGTCAGCTGCAACACGAATGACAACGAGGAGTACAGAGCCCTGGTGGAGAGCCTTATAGAGTGGTGGAATAACAATCACCTCATCACAGCAGGATGGACTACCAAGGAACAGGGTGGACTGGGTGGACTACCAAGGAGCAGGATGGACTACCAAGGGAGCAATAAGACTCCCACATTTCTGCTGGTCAGTCAATCAGTCTGTCTGTCTGTCTGTCACTCAGAACAATCTGCATATGAAAAGAAAGTTTTAAAAAAGACACACACACACTGTTCGGTTATTTAGCGATGTTGTGCCTGGCTCCGACCAGCCCATGCAATAGGCAGAGTAACAGTGACTAACACGCACAGGGTGAACTAAATGTTCCAATAATAGCTTATATTTGATGAACTCAAACGTGCATTTTATAGGGTTTTTATTCATTCATGTTAATCATAAACACTTACAATCATACATTCACACGTTCTGTTCACACTTCCCCCAACACAAGATGAATTCAGCACCCTGGATCCTGTCCTATTGGTCTGGTTCTATCCTGCTCTGTCGGTAGGAATTCTAGCTATCATTTCACACTCTAAAACTGTCCCAGATCATGGTAAAGCTTAGCTTGTCCTTGTTGGATTTCAGACTTAGTTCAGTGATAAGTGTATCACTAATTATGTGGTTTTAAATCTACGTTATCATTCAGTCAATTACCATTAATTGCCATTAATCAATCGGGAGAAAAGAAACACAAATAACACTTGGTTACAATCTAAACATCATATTACATCGATTATGAATAATGCACAATTATATATATAATAATACATAACGCTGGTTTCTGCCTAGCTACATGTATCACGTTCGTTGGTATTTGTGAATCTAAATCTAATATTGGGCTACACAGCATAGTCACAGTGGGCTCTGACTGAAATCACACCTCCATGCTAAACACTTTCGGCCAATCAGAAGCCACTGACCCATGCATCCTTTCTGCCCTCTCTGGCCACAGCAGCCAGCTCCTATTACAGTCCCTGTAATGCTCAACTGCTACTTCTGCCTAGATTAAACTGTTTAGACTATTACAGGTATTTATCATTTAGCCTTTTTACCAACCCAATATATAATAGGTTATTAGAACACATTTAAACAATTGAAGAGGAATTAGATTGGTTACTTCAATATTTGTATGTTCTAGCTGAGTTGACTTCTCCTGTGAGAAGGAGTCAAAATGGCCTGTCTCACAACAGGAGGAGGCCGTAAAAACCCCCGAATCCACCGGTCTGTCTGTAGAATGGAATGTGGGGACCTGAAGCTCTCCCACTTTAGAGAGCTGCATATATCTCCAATCAATCTGACCCAATATATAATTTCTCATTATGAGTACAAATCTCGCACACCCATAAATAACAAGACACTCCTCACGTCAGTTATGAAAATTGATATGGATATTAATTTTTCATAAACTGAAAGATTATTTTTGATATTTTTTTTTTCTTTCGGAAATATTTTTTTTGGATATTTGGGTGCATGCCATTTTTAGTAATTTCGGAACCTGTTAAATAATACTGGATCCACATACTGAAGTTATAACATTATACAACTTTGAAAAACACATTAAAATAAAACACAACCCATTAACTGCATAAATCAATAAAACGATGAAAATAATAAAAGGTTTACATGCGTCGATATCGTGGACATTTTTTGTAATTATCCCAACGCACCCTTAAGTATTAAATTCAGTTACAGCTAATCAAACTTATGTAATACTTGTAATAATGTGATGCTTGGTGCATCTCCACTTTTGTAGGAGAGATGCTGTTCCTGTCATGTCAGTTAGGGGTCACCTAACTGACATGAACTTTTGGTTACCTCTGTCCGTTTAATTTTATGGCTGTTTGCCCGGACAAAGGTTCAGACTTCTATCTAAACAACCCCCTTGTTTTGAGGAAGAGACAGTTTATTTTCCACACAAGACTGGTCCCTTATCTTAAGAAACATTCTTCCCGTGCTCCCCCACCTCTGCAAACTACTCTTTGCCTACAGAATGGGCCCAGTTGGTTAACAAAGTTTAAACAATGCAGTTTATTACCCCTGGTTGTTTCCTAACTAATCATGATCACAAACTTGTTTTAGTATTTTTTGTCACCGTGTTAGGAACCTCAAATTGTGATTTTAACAAAATAACCGATTTTGCATCTCAACAACTTGGTGTCATTTGACTTTTTGGATTTTTTACTTTGACTTTACCAAAAGCAACCCAATTGAAAATTGCAAATCCTTGCAATGTTTTAACCACATTATGTGTCTTTCACACATGCAGTCTTTGTGCTCGTGTGTGTGTTTAGTTTGTGCGTGCGCACACAAGCGCTCACGCACAAAACCCACTTGCACTTTGAGAGACAGTGTTCCCCCCTCCCAATCGAAGGAAACTTAATCATTTTACCAGCATTCTTTCACATTAAGGACTTAATTGGCACAAATTAAATCCATTTACCTGTTACTTGTTGTATTGTACAGATATAATGAACCCACATACATCATCACATTTATATGCACAGATCAGACACACATCTCGTGTGTGAGTGCGTGTGTGCGTGCGCGTGCGTGTGTGTGTGTGTGTGCTGTGTGTGTGACATCTTGTTGTCACTGAAGCCCCAAATGTTCCCTGCGGTGTAGGAGCAAAATGGGTAGAGAAGCATTTCACATGCTACTCTTTCTGACCCAGCTCTGATCTCGCTGGCATGAAAGCGTTCACCCACCCCCATCTTTTTCCTTTTCTAGGATCTAAAAGGACAGGAGCCATCGTGGCCTTCTTTGCCTTCTTCTCAGCTGCTTTACAGACACTGACTCCAACACTGACACTGCGGTTTTCTGTACCAGACTGGACTTTGCCATTCCAGATTTGCCACCCTTCACGGGGGCAATCTTCGGGTGACCCCTCACGAAAGTCACCCCAGGTTGCCTGGTGTGTGCGTCATGCTCCTCCCCCACCGCCCGTTGAACGCGTAGACTTATGATGGCACCAGTAATGCCACAAATCACGCTCGGCGTTTCTTTGGTGAGGAGGTTCGATGACTCGTCGGCCTTGCCCACGGCGTTTGCGGGCATGGCTCTGATGATGAACGGTGAGGCGTAGGCAGCCTCCAGGCTCTCTGGACGGCCGCTTACCTGTTCCGCTCTTGTTGACAGCTGCTCTGCCGCTGCTGTCGGTTCTGCTTGTCCTGTGTCGTTCACAGGTGCGACGTCTGCCGCTCGTTGGTTTCCCACTTTGATGTTCGGCAAAACCTCCTCTGTCGAAGGCTGCGGAACTGTCGCGTGGCTCTCCATCTCGAGGTCCTCCTCTGCTGAAGGCTGTGGGACCTCCGCGTGGTTCTCGTCGGTGCCCTCAGCTCTGCCCGTAGCCGCTCTTGGCCTGCTAGGGTACTGACTGAGGGCTTGTCCTGTCGTGGGTTCGTTGCCCACGGTAGAGGGCTCTGGCTTCCCTGCATTCCCTTCACTGCAGGAAGCACCAGGCTGTGCCTCCGTTGTGACAGGCTCTATCTGCTCCCAGCCCGGATGGCTGGCAGCCCTGTCTCTTCGCCCCTCTGGGGCGGTTTCGGTCCCCGCTGGCAACGTGTCCGCTCCGCCCGTCTCTGCGCTGGCGAAGGGGTCCGTGATGTCACATCCGTCTCCCCACGGCGCTGCTTCTTCTGCGGGCTTTAGCACGCCCCCCTCTGGTGTGGGCCGCACTTCTCTCCTGCTCTCGGCAGGAAACTCACAGAGGCCTATCTGGTGGCACCCTGCTGTGACTATGACACCTTTGGCTACCCTGCCTTTCTCCTGACAGATAGCAGCCCTGATTACACGGTATCTTTCTCTGTTGTACTGTTTAATACATAAAGTCAGTACTTCATTTTCTATGTGTGCAAGTATATCTTGGTTTTGCTCCTGAAGGATCATCTCGTAATCTGACGACGCGTCTATCACATCGTCCATCACCCTGTCCAGTACAGCAAAACTTTCAGCTATCTCACTGGATGAACCCTTGTCAATACAAAGATCTACACTATAGGTTGCACTATTAAACATAGCTTGAGCCTTTGAGCTCTTTATCTTTAGCTCATTTAAAGAAGCCATTTTTCCACCCCCTCTGTCCCTCCCCTTAACAAACAGTACAGGATCTAATTGGACCGGGTTAGTGGTTAGTCGACTTCACAAATCATTCATTCACTCAAGTAAATGGTTAGTTTTTTGCCCAGCTTTACTTAGCGGACTCTGACACAACAAATGTGCCTATTTTACCGGGCGCGATTTCACAACGCGGTCTTTTATTTCCCCTTGACTTCAGTCACAGAGCAATAAGCATGCAACTTAATCTAGACAATACCCTCGTCTCGTTGCGAATAGTTATGACTATGGCACTCTCTATGTTATTCTGTCCATAATCATTTGTACTCAGAGCAGCCCATACTCCCCTGTCAATACCTTCACCAAATAAACCTTTTTATATTATATAGATTATATATAATATAAGTATAGATTTATATTGGCCGTGGGCGGTCAAACTCTATAGCCCCTCTGTAAACCTGGATCACAGGTTCTGCTAGATGCGTCACGCAACAGTTATTATAGACACGCCCTTCCTTTAATGCGCACTTTCAAAGCACGCTTTCAGCGTTAAACATTATTGACTGGTAAGATTATTACATCGCCTTTAACGCTGAGTTTAAAACCCTACTTGTTCTAAACATTTATCATTCATTAGCATCGTGGATCACACGGAATGCTGTCGTAGTACTTTAGCTACGGTGAATTAAGTACCGTTGCTTCAGTAGTACCTTGGTGGATTACACCGCTATTAATTACTACTTTGGTAGATTATACCGCCGCAGTAATTACCAGTCCCCCTGCACTGTCTCAGCACATTGGGACATTTGCATGACAGTGGGAATGAGGAATTCCCCCCCCCCCCTCACATGCTCTAAGCTGCTGTTGTTTCTTGGTGCTCAGCACCCAGCAGGAAAACACTTTTATTGTGGTTAGTATAAAAGCACCTCTCTTGGTTTAAACGACCGGTGTCTTAACCGGTCTCAATTAAACTTTATGTTTGGTTCCAAATAGTCTTAATAATCAGTTTCCTAAACTGACCGTCGATTAGAACTCTGCCCTATCGACCAATGACTACCAAACTATTTGTTAAACCCGCAGTCACTTCTGTGGCTCACAGTTTTAACTGTCCGTTTCAGATGGCCCCATAACCACACAAAACGGTTTAACGGTGTCGCATTTATTTAGTAGTACAAATCAAACTACTGCGGCATCGCCTCCACATGCGCTGCTATCAACGCACGGCTTAAATTTCAGTTGAATAAACGTCACACCAGACAACCACAATCAAACGGGGTGCCGTCTCTCGGCCACAATTCTGTCTGATTTGATCTTGTGGTTATTAGTGTGGCACGATTCAACTCTGTGTGCTGGTCCCAACACACGGTAATTTATCTTTGTTATAACGTGTGGCCACTTTAGTGACTATACACCGATCTACGCTGTTTAGTTTAAACAGCACGGCAACCGAATAAGTTCAAACCGTCGCAGTTGAACTATATTCTGAATTAAAACAACTTTAAATTGCAGATCCTTTTAGTGACTGCTAATTTAAAGCCCTTTACAACGCGGTAGCAATTTAAACTGTAATATGTCAAACGGTTTCGGTTCAGACTATATTATATCTTAAATTGCCCGGGCGCGTATTGAGCTGTATGCTGATCCCAGCGTGCGGCACTTTCTTTCTGTTTAAACTAGGCACTTTAGTGGCTCTATTGTTTAAAACAGTTCGCACGGCGGCGAATTAACTTTCGCACGGCGGCGAATTACTGTAAACTGTGAACTGATCCCAATGCACAGTACAACTGCCTTTAAATTGTGGTCACTTTAGTGACCACTAATTTAAAGTTCTTTAAACGCGATAGCGATTGAAACTATAATATGTCCAAACGGTCTCAGTTTAGGCTATATTATGCTTCAAACCGCCCGGCCGTGATCTAAGCTGTGCGCTGATCCCAGCGCACGGTACAGATCTTGTTTCAAGTCAAGTCACGTCAGTGACACGCTATGAATTAAACTGTGCGCACGGCTACGCAACGAATTAAACTATTCGCTCCGCGATTGAAACTCCGTACATTAGGCCCTTTAGTGGCCGTACGATTTAAAACTGTGCACTTTAGTAGCACAGCGCTTTAAACTGGTATATGGTGAACTGTTTAAAGCTAGTCGCTGCACGCAGCGATTTGAAACTAGTAATATGTCTAGATTATAGGCTATATTTTGAGTCAAACCGCCCGGCCACGATTTAAAACTGTGCGCTGATCCCAGCGCACGGTACAAAACTCTTAAATCTGTATAAATTAGGCCCTTTAGTGGCCATACGATTTAAAACTGTGCACTTTAGTAGCACAGCGCTTTAAACTCGAATATGGTGAACTGTTTAAAGCTAGTCGCTGCACGCAGCGATTTAAACTAGTAATATGTCTAGATTATAGGCTATATTACGAGTCAAACCGCCCGGCCACGATTTAAAACTGTTCGGTTATTTGGCGATGTTGTGCCTGGCTCCGACCAGCCCATGCAATAGGCAGAGTAACAGTGACTAACACGCACAGGGTGAACTAAATGTTCCAATAATAGCTTATATTTGATGAACTCAAATGTGCATTTTATAGGGTTTTTATTAATTCATGTTAATCATAAACACTTACAATAATACATTCACACGTTCTGTTCACACTTCCCCCAACACAAGATGAATTCAGCACCCTGGATCCTGTCCTATTGGTCTGGTTCTATCCTGCTCTGTCGGTAGGAATTCTAGCTATCATTTCACACTCTAAAACTGTCCCAGATCATGGTAAAGCTTAGCTTGTCCTTGTTGGATTTCAGACTTAGTTCAGTGATAAGTGTATCACTAATTATGTGGTTTTAAATCTACGTTATCATTCAGTCAATTACCATTAATTGCCATTAATCAATCGGGAGAAAAGAAACACAAATAACACTTGGTTACAATCTAAACATCATATTACATCGATTATGAATAATGCACAATTATATATATAATAATACATACCGCTGGTGTCTGCCTAGCTACATGTATCACGTTCGTTGGTATTTGTGAATCTAAATCTAATATTGGGCTACACAGCATAGTCACAGTGGGCTCTGACTGAAATCACACCTCCATGCTAAACACTTTCGGCCAATCAGAAGCCACTGACCCATGCATCCTTTCTGCCCTCTCTGGCCACAGCAGCCAGCTCCTATTACAGTCCCTGTAATGCCCAACTGCTACTTCTGCCTAGATTAAACTGTTTAGACTATTACAGGTATTTATCATTTAGCCTTTTTACCAACGCAATATATAATAGGTTATTAGAACACATTTAAACAATTGAAGAGGAATTAGATTGGTTACTTCAATATTTGTATGTTCTAGCTGAGTTGACTTCTCCTGTGAGAAGGAGTCAAAATGGCCTGTCTCACAACAGGAGGAGGCCGTAAAAACCCCCGAATCCACCGGTCTGTCTGTAGAATGGAATGTGGGGACCTGAAGCTCTCCCACTTTAGAGAGCTGCATATATCTCCAATCAATCTGACCCAATATATCATTTCTCATTATGAGTACAAATCTCGCACACCCATAAATAACAAGACACACACACACACACACACACACACACACACACACACACACACACACCAGTAAAAAGCCTGAGGGCACGAAGCCCTCAGGCGCCTGGGTGACAGCAGACTGCTGGGCGAGCGCTGGCGCTTTGGCATGGGGGGTAGATCTTAATTTTCGGGCCTGTTAAGAACTGCTGCACTAATAACTTTGGGACAGGCCCGTCTAGAGTTTAAATGGACAGGTATCAGTCAAAAGGGAGACATTGAAGAGGAAGGATCAACATATGGAATGTCAGAACAGGTCAGCTCCGTATATGGAGATCTAAGGGTTTGAGATTTGAGGTCAGATGTAGTGTTGCTGACCAATATTGATGACATCAGGGATCTCCATATATGGGCGTAATATTGATGACATCAGGGATCTCCATCCCTGATGATGTCACATGCTCCATCCCTGGTGATGTCACGTGCTCCATCCCTGGTGATGTCACGTGATGTCACGTGCTCCATCCCTGGTGATGTCACGTGATGTCACGTGCTCCATCCCTGACGATGTCACGTGATGTCACGTGCTCCATCCCTGACAATGTCACGTGATGTCACGTGCTCCATCCCTGACAATGTCACGTGATGTCACGTGCTCCATCCCTGACAATGTCACGTGATGTCACGTGCTCCATCCCTGACAATGTCACGTGATGTCACGTGCTCCATCCCTGACAATGTCACGTGATGTCACGTGCTCCATCCCTGACGATGTCACGTGATGTCACGTGCTCCATCCCTGACGATGTCACGTGATGTCACGCGCTCCATCCCTGCTGATGTAACGTGCTCTCTCACCCCGACCAACCAACCAACACACACACTGATGGGAAATGCATGATTCCATAGTTAACTGCGACCTGTGATCGCTGTAAAGAAATACTAATAATTATAGTATTACTCCTTTACCAGCAGTGTGTGGGGGTGTATTGGCTGGGTATCTTAGCATCTGGATTTACATAATGAGCAATAAGGCATAACTGTCTATCTAAGGTGTCATAGGCCATCAGACCATAAGATTATGTGCAAAACGTTCCACCACTTCTGCCAACGAGAAAACATTGGCTCTCTCTGAGACGGTACCTCGACTGCTGTCCAAGTGACTTGTATGGAGAAAACCATTAACAGTAGTCACTCACTTTAAATGTTTTGACTCTTTGGCTGTTTTGGCTGTCATCTACTGTATAGCATACACAAATAAGTAGTAATGGTTCGTCACCACAGGTGTTGTGAATAAGTTGATTGCGAACGGTCAGTTATTCATAACAGCGGCTTGTCATGACAATAACAGACCACAGCTAGAATGCCATGATTGATCAATCAGTAATCGAGCATTCAACCATAAGGATAGTGCCAAGTGATAGGCCAAGTAGATCAGTATGTAATTGTATGGACACAATCATTCTTGTGTCTTAGATGCAAAGTAACAATGTGTTTTTTATTCACATAAACTTTTTTGAACAGCCGGCTTAAAGCTGATTTATACTTGCTTGTGCATCAGTGTCACGCACATAAAATATCTGATCTACAAGCTCACGCCACATTGTGAGCTTGTAGATCAGCTATTTTTGGTGCACGACATCCACTCAGGCCTTAGTTGACCCTTAGGTAAATTGTGCTCGCAGGCATGCACAATTGCACTCATGCACGCGCACGCATGCACGCACGCACGCACGCACGCACGCAACATTATCACACACACACACGCATTATCACACACATGCATAATCACACTCGTGCAAACACCCTGTCCCACTGAATAAAGAACAATGACAGCTGGGCAAAATTGCATCTATAAATCATTTGTCAGACTGGCCTAAATTCTATCTGCCAGCCATACATGCTGTCAAATCTATACACACACACACACACACACACACACACACACACACACACACACACACACACACACACACACACACACACTCCACACAAATCAACCAATCATATCATGGCAGTCATTTCCTTGTCCAGATAATTCAACCTATCAAAACATGACAATCACCCATCCAGTTCACATAATGGAGAAATATATAACCGAGCAAAAATTGAATGAATAACCAACATTGAGAAACTGCAGAGCTGATATCTATACCACAAGATTCCACATTCCACACATTCTTTTATCCTCTCACTTTTCCCTTCGCAAACATATTCTAATGCAAAACCGTAGGAAATCGGAGGGTGTTGTATGTCTTTCCAGTGTCATTTTTCAGCAGGAAAGCGAGGTGATCAGACCTCAGTACTTTAGCTGGGGGCTCTGCTATCCATCATGGGGGCCGGGTGGTAAATGGCTTATGTAATTCTGTTTCAGATGAATGGCCATGGAAGGGAGTGTCATCACTAACGTTATTGTGATCTATACAGGAGAAATGGGTGAGTGAGAGAGAGACAGAGAGAGAGATCCTCTAGGGCTATTAGATACAAAATGTAAGAGATTTCAGCAGGATGAAAATGGATACAGTGTAGGAAATTAACATACTAGTCTCCAAAAGCTGTTCATTTTAACTGTTCAAAAAATAAAATAAAAAAGTACTTCTTTATTCATTTTGCTGAACAAAGGAAAGGACATTCCATGCCTTCCACTTTCATATGGGACAACAACCTCTGTCTTTGCTCCTCGTCACATCTTGTTTCATCTTGTTTTGAGGAAGACAAAAATAGAGACAATAAAACGGTATTGACCTTTCATTCTTTTTAAGTGGCGATGTCAGGAAATGGTGCAATTTACTGCTCACAGATGGTGCAAGAGAGAGAGACTGAATGAAATGACTGTACTATGATTCCTCTCTTAATGGTCCTTTGTTGCCGATAATTGTTGACACTTTTATTTCTCCGTAATCTCCTTATGAAAGCAGATTGATGATTGACAGTGCTGAGCCCCACCCTTAACCTGGTTTGTTTACATTTTCCTTTCCACTCAACAAGTTTGATGTCAACACAGTAGAAATAGGGGTACAATTGTACAATTTTACACTCTCAGAGTTAAAATACAGCTCATTTTGCTGCGTCAGCCTGGACTGGAAGACAAGTTATATGTTGAATGTTATGATCTGACACAAAGAAATCTAATACACTTTACGATGTTCTACTAAAATACGGCATCTTCCTCATTCGTATTGAGCGTGTACAAATGAACTCTGACTTACCCCCAATTCAATTAATTAAGTCTTGTTCAGTCTTAATTTCACTGAGTAACAATACTGACTGAATCCATTTTCCCCTGAAGTGCTAATTTATATATTTCCAACTGAGAGTGCTCAAACGTAACCTAACGAAGCCTTGCAGGTTCCATTTGTACGCGCTCCGAGTTAACTTAGGTCAATCAGCTATGGGCAGAGTTGGCCTAAAGTTTAGTGGAGTGTGTTTGTTACTGCAAGGTTCAGGGAGATTCTAGGATGGGGAAGTGAATGGCCACTGCTTACTCCTCCCTCAAACATCGCTGAAGTGCCATTGAGCAAGGCACTGAACTCTCAGCTGTTCCAGTGGAGCTGCTCAGTAGGCCAACTGTAGACTGCGGTTGTAGTGGGCAGTTCCAGGCAGGGTGTTGCTGAAAGAGCTCTCGTGCTCAGTATACCTATACCCGTAAGTAAAGGTTTAAATAATAATAATAATAATTATTATTATTATTATTATTAACACTGAGGACTTTTACTGTGTACTGCCAATCCCCATCTCTCTCTCTCTCTCTCTCTCTCCCTCTCTCTCTCTCTCTCTCAATCTTCCACCTTCAGACAAACAACTTCAAACCACCTCTAATTAAGATAATTGGACTAATCAATACCTTTGTTTATATCTTCACTATCGACTCTGTTTGTAGGGATGCAGGAAAGGGGACAAGGGGTGCTGCATGTGCGCAAACAGTGATCTTTGAGAGAGAGAGTGAGAGAGATAGAGAGAGAGAGACGCGTGTTTACTGCGTTTACTGTCCAGTTAGTTAGGGGAAATTATTGCTTTCTTCACAAATGTGTTCATGACGGTCACCTCTCAATCTGTTCCAACTCAACTCTTCTGGGAAACTTAAATTGAACTTAACTTGGACTAAATGATACGTAGCTTGCAGAGTTAGTTCAGTCAGATATACTCAAGGGGTTTCATGCTGTGCTCAAGGGTGCATACATATACTCAAGGGGTTAATATGCTGCATTACTATGTGGGTGTATTCAGTATGTACAAGACCCACATGTCATTTGCTTGCTCCCACCGCCACCCCAGCTCTGTAATTTCTGTTCCCCATGGGAGAGGGGGGGGGGGTTCTTAAAATGTAAATGCTAGGGATGTCCCGATCATGTTTTTTGCTCCCGATCCGATTTGATTTTGAGCATCTGCCGATACAGAGTTTTCCCGATCCGATATTTATATTTATAGAACACGTTTATGCCATATCACAATAGTACAATATCCCAAATCCAGTCTAATATCATGATATGGATATAACATTGATACTAGGGATGTCCCGATCACGTTTTTTGGCTCCCAAGCCGATTCCGATCATTTGAAAATGACGTGATCGGCCCCGATTTCCGATCACCCTACTAAACGCCATATATCACGATTGCAGGATCCGATCATCACCTAATTTGAATCGCACGTCATCCGATGGTATTCCTCCCAGTGGATTTCTCATGTCCCAGCTACCGCAACCGGCGACTCGCATCGGTGCAACCACACTTCCAATTTCAGTTCAAGTTGCAAAATAAAGCAGCCCACGTGTCTTAAGGGTTTTCTATTAGTGTGCGCTTGTGTATGGAAAAAAGTAAACTCTTTTAAATCCCCTCTTCCCCACCAGTCACACACATCCATCATCCTCAGGTCCTGTAAAACCATATGGAAATACAGATACATGGTCTTGTAGGCTCAGGTCTAATGCTAGTTCCATTATACCTATCTCCTAAGGGCAAAAATCACAGCATTTCTCCAGTTATGTTAAATAAAGTCATGCTGAAGTAAAGCTATATCTACATAGCCAGGCAGCGATCACACCGAGGAACTTCACTACATACTGATTAAATATGCCTAAGCAGGCAGACTGTTTTGGGCAAAACAGCTTGGAGCACCTCTGTAGTGGGTCTGCATGCACAACCAGGTGCATCTTAACGGACTAGCAGGCATCAAGCTCTCTCTGTTGCTCTACTTTTGGAAAAGGAGGAAATAATTCTTATCAAAAAGCAGCTCCAGGTTTTGGGTCCATTAGGTCACTGGTTCACAGGGACCCCAAGGGGTCATTGGGGGGTTTTAGTTATCCCTAGTAAAATGGGGAAACATTTAAGATAACATTTAAACGTGTAAGGTCTTCTTAAATTTTCAAAACATTTTGACAAATGTTGACTAATCTCTCATGGGGGTCCCTGGCATTTGAAATCTGTTCATATGGGGGTCCATGGCTAAATACATTTTTTGCATGAAAATATTTGAGAAGCAGTGCATTAGGTTACAATATAAGCTGTGGTAGTGTGAGGAACGTAATAACAAGTTCATGTACATGTTTTAATACATTAATATTATAACTAGACGGCAGTAAATGTTTAAATGGTGAGTTCAATAAGGTCTTGATTCAATAGAACAGGTAACTATGTCTGCGTTCAGATGCACAAACTAATTAGTTGCAAAGGCTCCTTTTATTACTGCAGTTTAATCTAGCTATATTTTGATAAAAACTGGAGTATTACAGAGGTGCCTCCTTTTTGCACCGTCATGGAAATGTCTTACTCAAACAATTGCTGGAAAAGCTTGGATAGCTACTGTATCCGTACAACCACACATATTTGTTTAATAGCTTGCTTACTCCATTGGATCAGTTGGTTGTTAACACCTTGAGGGCCCGGACCTATTTAATCCATTAATAAAATGTGCCCATCATTTATAGCGCCCGGACCACTTTTACCGGCGCACCGGAAGTTGTTGTGAATGTCTGTGAACAGCTAACAATAGCCACACCACTCTAGAGTCGATCGACAACAACGGGAGGTAAGAATAAATCTATCGCAACTAGCGACTGGACCGCGGAGCGCCGTCTAACACAGGATATCTTTTCATAATTAGACGGGATGATTTAGATCGCGAGTTATGAACGTTTAAGATTTTAGTTTCTGTCCGCTAAACAGGCAGGGAACATTTTCGATGACGTGTCACTGTTGTGCAACACCGAGGATTGGGCAACAAGCGCTCCTAGGCTGTGGAGCGATGCGATCGGTTTTGATATCATTAATCTCCGTCCCATTTATCAATCTCTGTCTGGGGCACTTGACCATGAACTTGAACTTGACGGTGATCTCCGTCTGGGGCCTCTAAAAGTAAGTGTCATCATAATGTAGAGAGGAAGTCATTAATGCTTTTACCACCTCACATGTAGAATTCTGTAACTCATCTGTAACTGTGGCATCAAGAAAAGGTCTATGGGCTGTGTGTGCATGTCCACAGAAAACGTTTCTGGCTGCCAGCGATGTTCTGCCATGTAATTCTATGGTCAAAACACTCATCTTCCCAACCCGTCGGCTTCAACCGACTTAACCATACTTTATATATAGTGCAGTACTGTATATGCGGTATATTCAAGAATATTCTCAAGAACATTCCTATCTTCTCTGCGTCTCAGCTCCATGACAGGAATAGAACAAGAAAATGCAACGTCTGGTGCCGTCTGTTAGCATCCTCCTCTCTCCCTACTGTCTCTTCTATCCATCCTTCCTTCCTACGGGTCAAACTATCGACAGCTTGCAACACTTCCTTCATCCACAGGACGCCAAAATAATATGACCATCCAGGTACTGCATGAGATTTCACACTGTAAAAAATCCACCTATACAGTGATTTTCATTGGATTTTGAGGATATTCAATATGAAATATATGAAGTATCCAAGTCAAATTAGAATAATATTGTTTCATGGTCTTTATGCAAGTTGTCAAATATGTATTAGATTGACTAATATAAAACATTACTAGACTCATTTATGTTATTATTTTGATAGCATCACTTCTCTTTGTGTTTTTCCTGAGATAGACTATTCAGGATCGCAACTCCAATAACCTCCCACTGCCGTCCATCTGGCCCCTCTGTGGAACTGTTGACAACGGTCGCAACAGATACTGCGACCCAATCACCTCTGCCCAGGATTGTCATAACAACCGTGCACCTGCCAAACAATTTGTTAACTGGCCAAGCATCCAGCCCTCTCAGTGCAATGTGCCTGTTTATGTACACTAAATGTACTCTCAAGTCTCACTAAATTACAGAATAAAAAAGGGAACTGCTGTACTTTTGCTGATAAAGAGTTACGTCATTCGTCACATTTATCCCTAATGTTATCCTGAAGCATTTTATTTTTATTTTTGAATCACCGATCTGTTTTTCCTTTAATGGCTTCTTGAAATGTTTGTTTTCTCTTAAACCATACTGTATATCCCCTATATATACTTGGGGTCTATACTTGGCGCCCTCCTTTTTCCGTATCATTTTTATTGGCTCAAACTTGAATGATGAACTGAAAAGCAGTGTATTGTGTTGTATATGCAGCAGGATGCATCCAAATAGTATTATTAATTTTCATGTATCCAATTATAACACCAATATGTTATTTATTTGTTGTCCTCAACAACCCTGCCCCTCAATCGCTGTGATTGGCTTAGATTCACAGAAGTGAGTATTCAGAGCAAGGTAATTAAAAAATAAGGTACGGTCATCTACGTAATTTTCGCTATCGAGCAATTCCAGTCGGCAGATTTGTCTCACTGGGAGGCAAACTGCAGCCGTGGAGCCAATAGGAGCCAGGTGGACCAGATTATGGACCAAAACTATTTCTGAACGATTGAGACCTTTATAAAATAAAATAAGACATATCACACATTGTTTTATGCTGTGTTGCTTTTCCATATGTACACTGTATAGTGTATACATTTATTGAGGTATTATAAGGTCCACAAAGTATGTTTCTGAACGTGCCAAAGTATTGTGAGCCGAGACTATCCCTGACAACCAAATCTCGTAAATCAATGCTGCCGAGCCAGAAACTAGTACATGACACTGTTTAGATGCCTCAGTAGAATTATACAGTGTGCACACATCGAAAAACAAGTGATTAGAAAACAACACATGATATGTCTGTTATATTCTTGAACCGATTAACTCCCAAAAGAACCCTCCTGAGGGTGGAGGGGTAGTAGCCAAGGGGGGTATCGCACATATAGACGAACCGTCACTAGGGATGCTAGCGTTCATGTGGTTCAAATATCATATGAGACGAGTGTTCTTAGTTTATCAGAAGAAAGGAAAAATGGGGAGCAAATTAAAGGACCACTTCACCACTTTTCAACCTATGTTCATATCTTATAATTGGTCTTCACCAATGATCATGATAAAATAGCACAATTTTTGAGGGGTGCTATAGCCCCTCCTATATTCAGCTATTAGTGTAGATTTTCGTCTTACACAAACATTAAATTCCCATTGACAATGAATGGAGAATTCACGTCATATGTGTCTGAGCAAATCGACATGTTATGTCATAATGATGCACGATGATATGAGTGCCCCTCACTTCACACGGGTGGGATTTTTTTTATTCTGTTTGTGTCTCATAGGAGGGCTGTGGGTAGTTCAGAAACCCTTCCACCAGTGACATCATCGATGGGGAATCCAATCTGCCTAACGAAAAAAATTTGTGGTATTTTATCATGGAAAAAAAGTGAGGCCCAATTATATGAAGATAGGTTTAAAAGTGGTGAAGTGGTCCTTTAAGAAAAAATAAAGGAAAATAATATTTAGAGAAAAAGAATGTAGGAATGAAAGTATGTAGAAAAGAAGCATCCACTGTACAGTATACATGGTTGGGACACGGCCCATATTCCACACTGGGAGCAACATGGCTTGTACATGCCCGCTCAGCCATACCTTCCACCTGCGTTGGTATTCCACTTGACTGGACCTGGTTGTTAATCCGACAGGCTTTTCTCTGTTAGTCAGATTATTGTATCATCATCAGAGTTTCATGAAGAGAAGCCATCTGCTCAGACAGAGCTTACAGGACGGCCATGGGATGATACCAATTACTCTGTGGGGAACACAGTGGCAGATGCCTGCTGTAAAAACAAAAAATGTCACAACCATAGAACACATGTGTTTCTGTTTTGTTGCTTTATGCTTTTCCTATAGTTCCTTACTTTTTCCCAATTCTGTATTTTGGGGGGACTGTGTGATTCAATGTGAGAGTCGACACCAACTGGGTGCTCCTGGAGTGTTGCTACGTAGCTCCACTGTCATACTGGCTCCCACAGTGTCACTTTTCTTGCTACAGTGCTGGATGCCTGACTGCCAGCTTCATCCTTCTCTCTCTGACATTTGTCAGTGACCCGCAGGAGTTCTCCCACGTTTCTGATGTGATCCAGTGCCATTCATTTTTTGTTTAAACACCACAGGGCCGAACACGAACAGCCGCCTCTTGAGGTCATCTCCGATGCATTTCAGAGGGTTCTGCGGAACACGTGAGTTTGTTCTGCTACTTAGATAGCACAAACAACTCTGTTGAAAATTCAACAAATGCAAATGCAGCGCAAATCTTTTCTGCACCAACCCAACTTGTTCTCCGACCCTTGTGTGTGACCTTGACATTTGAGACCCAAAATGTAATAATCTCTTTGGGGCAGCCTAATGATAATTCTTCCCATGAAGTTTCATAAAAATCTGGTCATCTGTTAGGCTATGTAGTTAAAAGTCACACCTTGACCTTGATTGTGGCATTTACCTTTGATGCTGGTCTGGACAAACTTCCTCAGCCCTGTAATAAAACATGATATTTATTTACATGCCTGCTCAGGATTAGCCTTAAATGACCTATAACATAAAACTCAACCTTTAAAAAAAAAAAAAAAAGGATTTCTCATCATATAGGGGCTTTTATGGAAATTTCTCTCAGGAACAGCTCAACTGATTTGGTCGTATTTGTGATGTCATCAATGTCACCCTACTTTGTATAATTCCCCCCTCGCTTCAGTCCGAATTTGCATTTCCACTTTGTTTACAATGTCCGCCATTGTTGATTTTCCAAGCTGGCAATGGAATGGAAACAAGCTGTTTATCTAGCATCAGTATTATAATGACTCAAATATTAAATAAAGACATTGTGGTACTGCAGCTAAAACAGCTTCAGAAGCAAAAAAGAAATGCCATGGACTGGTTATATCAGAGTGGTGATTGAGGCTCAAACCATTAGAAACTAGAAAAAGTGCCCCTCGGGGCACAGGTCTCCACCAAGCCAGGTCAGGTTGTGGCCTGCTGGTGGCGCTATAATAGGCCAATGTGAAAAGGGTGCCATTTCTTCATACGCCTTTGATGGCAATTGGATGATTTGAGGCATTTTGCATTTTGTTCCAAAAATGTGTTTTGAAAATTCAACCTGTTGGTGGCGCTATAACAGGCCAATGTGAAAAGGGTGGGATATATTCCTCAGCCTAGTAAGAACAGCCTAGCTTTTATTCAAAATGTGGCAATCTTGAAAACTTTGAAAGCCAATTATAGCCAATTAGGATGGAATATGAAATATCAGACAGATCCGACTTGAGCACATGACTATAGAGATACTGTGTAACGATTTGTGAGATTTTTGGACAGAATCTGGAGGGGTAATATCAAAAAATTTGTTTTACAAAAGTCGGCCTCCTGGTGGCGCTATAAAAGGCAGATGCGGAAAATGCAGGTCAACGGTTTGTTCTTGGCTTCTAGGGAGTGTGCATGCAACGTTTCACGCAGATCGGTGCAGTTTTAGGTAAAAAATGTGAAAAGCTGCCTCATGGTGGCACTATAACAGGCCATTCTGGAAAATGTGGGGCAGAGGTTCATCGTTGGCATCCAGGGAGTGTGTGTGCAAAGTTTGGCATCGACCGGGTTAACGGTGCCGGAGATTAGCTGGTGACGGACGGACGGAAGGACGGACGGACACACACACGGACGGAGTGCAAAACATACTCTCTCCCCATGCCTTCGGCCTGGTGGAGACAATAAGTTTGAGGGACATAGACAATATGGTATTAAAAATGTAAAACTGTTCATTCATGTTATAGCTGCTTTAAACCATTGCACAATCAATTTCATGAACGATATCAGACAAGTATATAGGATTGATTTCATAGAAGAAATTGTGAACTCTAGAGTTGAACACCTGATTTTCCTCTGCTTTCTTTTCTTGGACAGCAATTTGAATCACAGATGGATATGGATATGCTATCACAGTGTTACAACAAGTTAATACTTGAGAAACTGACTGAAGGAACAGAGACGATGGAGGAGATGTAAAAGAAACAATTCTTCCGGCACTGGAGAGAACAAGACAGAAACGGAATCAGTGCAGAGGGAAGAGGGAGAAGTGGAAGCATGAGTATACAGTAAATGGAGGAAGTGCTAGATGAAGGAAAAAGATGAGGAACAGCTTGAGAATGGATTGTGAGATGGTCGCACAAAGGTGGAGACTAGAGACAGGACGAGATAGCGGGTACAAACAATAAAAACAAATCTGTTGTTTCTGCCCATAATGAATCATGCTGCATTTAATTATTTTGTTAGCATTACGCCTGTGCGCACGCATGTGCACACACACACACACACACACACACACACACACACACACACACACACACACACACACACACTTCCTAATGATGGTATGGCAGCCAGCCATTAGACTCCACCGTAACAGAGCGATATAACTTCCCATTAAAGCCAGCCCTCTTCTCACAATGGGAAACAGTTCCTTTAATTACTCAAAGATTTCCTCTAAACATGGCGGCTGGTGAAGTCCTTAATGGCTGTGACTGGAACATTACAGGGATCTATTAAGCGGGGGAATGGTTTTCCCTGCTCTCTGGGTGAGTGGTGCAGACGAACTGGGAAGACATTTCTCCATGCACCACATGCCATTGTCATCACAAGTCATCAATCCTGAGGGAGAATTACAATTACAAGGATTTTGTGAAATGTGCAGGCATTTCTGAAAATAACCGATGTACAACCTCACAAAGCATTGCATCACAATGTGTTGTGAGCTTATTTGTCTATTTTCACAATTTTTGAAAAAAGAATATGCATGCGTTTTTGTATGTTGTGACGAGAACCTGTGATCTATATCTAATATTGTACACTATCTTACACATGCTATTTTAAATTAAATTGTTTCAGCCTGCTGTGCTACAATGTTGCATGTATAATCATCATAAAGTGTGTAGCCTAGAATCAATATTAATTGTGTGTATTTCTCTCCATTCATCCCTCTTCTAAGATGGTGCATGGTTTACCTGCATTTATTAAGTCTGTTATAAATAACGGCTTCATTTACTTTAATGGAACGATCGTATCTTAACGGCTTTTCAAAGATAGATTGGTGCATATAACTGCGGAGCCTTTCACTGTTCATCTAATTCTATTAAATGAATGGATGTAATCAGATTGTGGACTGTCTGTAGAGATTGCACTAACAATCAGTTTAACAAATACTGCATTACAAATGCTGCGGAAAAGGGTTGTTTCTCTTTGATAATCATCATAATATGGGTTTTATAATCTCACTAAGTGTTTCTTGTTCTCTAGCACAAACTCCAAAAAATTCTGGTAAGCATACATTAGCAAGGTTTTCTACTTTAGAGATTAGCAACTGCTTTATAGTCAATGAACACACCAGCACTCCCTGCTGTTGTGTTAACAAAGCATAATACACATAGTTCCGCTTGGAGAATTAACTTCAGGTATATTCATTCTCTGCAAATCTGTCCATTATTATTCCAAATAATAGTCCCAGTGGGTGATTCTGGCAAAGCTCACTTATAGGGGAAAGCAAACACCTTTTTAATCACTTACCATAGACCTGTTTGCTGTACAATAATGAGTAAACCATTTGGAGCAAGCAAACTAGCAAATCCAACTTACTTCAAATGTTTCCATGAAGATGTTTACTGTGGCTGACTAAACTCCAACATGCCTGCAATCAGTTTTTATTTTCTGCCACTGGCATTAATATTCTATCCAGATTCTAAAATCTAAAATCAATAAATAGTATTCATGGTCAAGCATTTGATTAATCATTACTGCTGCACTTGATCAATTCCACTTAGGCTATAGTAGCATTGTTCTATAGTAATCTTCAACCTAACATCTATGCTTAGAAGAGTTACACAAATTCGTATGTCTTCAGGGTCATATTATCTTGCAACATCTCCATCAAGCCTGCCTCCTTCCCAATGTCAGATTGTGAATGCAGCATGATCACAAATATTTCATCTTCAATCAATCTTCTCCCACTCTATATCTATTCCACAATCCACTGTTAGTTCCATGCACCAATGAACAGATTGTACTTTGTCTGTCTGAACCACCATGCATGTCCCTGTCTTGAGGCAGAGCGAGAGTGAGGCAGAGAGACGGAGAACGAGTGAGAAGGAAAGAAAGGCAGGAGGACAATTGAAAGGGCTGTCACTCGCACAGAGACTGTCACTCTCACATACAAATAAACACAAACGCATGCAAAGGGTCTGGGACACCTTCTGCCAGGGCTTGTCTGCCAAGACCTACCCCTTATGGGAGCTCCCACAGCAGGAGGCCTGGCACCTCTCCCACCTTGCTGATTACAAATGAAGACACACTCTTTGTTCTCTCTCTCTGTGTGTGTGTGTGTGTGTGTGTGTGTGTGTGTGTGTGTGTGTGTGTGTGTGTGTGTGTGTGTGTGTGTGTGTGTGTGTGTGTGTGTGTGTGTGTGTGTGTGTGTGTGTGTGTGTGTGTGTGTGTGTGTGTGTGTGTGTGTGTGTGTGTGTGTGTGTGTGTGTGATACAACATTCTGCTTTCATCCCTGTACTTGTAAATAAATGTTGAAGACAAATAATAGGGTATCAAACATGTATGTAGCTACAGTATGCCAGGCAGGTAAATTAGCTGCATGACAAAATTACATACTGTAACAATATCCTAGAGCTGAGAAGATTTTGATTTTGATAGTGAATTAAACACATTTTCATTTTGTAAACTCAAGGTAAAAGAGGGAAGGCCCGACAGACCATGGTATACAGAGGGCGTCCCTTTTAAAATGGTTTAAATCATTCATCCATTACCTGACTGGGAAGGGCATTAGCAGGTGTTTGGGACACACTGCCTTGTGTCCACATGAATATATTTTCTAATTTACAAGGGAACAATGTCAGTACTGCCAATAAATCAATATCCCCGCTTTCAACCTTCAATTAACCCATGACATATAACTTCAAACTTGCATTATTAGGTACCATGTTTTGACCACATCTATCAAATCTGGCAAAGGACGTCAGTTACGAATGTTCTTGACCAGCTCAGGCATTGTGTGTGTGTGTGTGTGTGTGTGTGTGTGTGTGTGTGTGTGTGTGTGTGTGTGTGTGTGTGTGTGTGTGTGTGTGTGTGTGTGTGTGTGTGTGTGTGTGTGTGTGTGTGTGTGTGTGTGTGTGTGTGTGTGTGTGTGTGTGTGTGTGTGTGTACTTGCATGTGCACGTACAGATACATGCATGTTTGAATAGCGACAGTACTGTATATACTTCATTATTTAAATGGAAATAAATTAAGTGGTAATGTGTTCTGCTGAAAGAATTGTAACATCAGCAGTTCTTGTCAAAACACACTGGTAAATACAAACAGATGTTATTTTGTGTGAGTAAGTGATTCAGTGCCTGACAATAAATGTGTCAGAAGCGATATTGTTCTTGTGGTGTTTGGTGTCTTTACAAAGACACACACACACACACACACACACACACACACACACACACACTCCTCCACAAACCGTGTTGGCAAGTAACTTAAGTAAGTTTCATTATATAGATATTCCACTGTTACAGTACGTTCTTAGCTTTACTACTTTTTATGTATGTGATGTATTGCCATGCTTTTTGTTCTTGCTTAATGTAAATCGCTCTGGATTAAGAGCGTCTGCTAAATGCCTAAATTGTAACTAGTAACTAATATTATTACTTTTTTCCAGTAACTAGTAAAGTAACTACAGTAGTTACTTTCACATTTTGAGTATTAATATTCCATTTACTTTTTTCCTAAAGTAACTAGTTACTATTTTCACGAGCCTTGGTGGTACTGTGGGCTAGAGTGTTTATTTATAATGGTAGACTGGGTTGGGGTGGAGTTGCTTTGCAGACTGATGATCCAGTCTATATCTAGACAATAGAGAGGATACGGAAACGATGTGCACTTGTCTGTACGTGTGAAGTATCGGATGCAGAAGGGCGGACCTTAAATCGTCCGGAACGCGGAAACAAACTGGGTAGTGTGAGACTCACTCACTCAAAGATTGTGTTTCATTATCATATTGAGCCCAGGTATGGTTTTCATTTAGTCTGTAATTTATGAATTCATACACAGTAAAAGGTTTAGTGTTCATTTAATTCAAATGAGTACAAATGTAACCAAATGGACCCAACATGATGTGTACAGTACACTATACAGTACACTATACAGTACACTTTTCAGAGTTAAATAAACAATGAGGATTTTACAGTGTAGGCTGCAGAAAAGGGTTGGAAAAACTGCTCATGTTGAAAAAGTAAGACTTTGGGGACAAAAGATGCAATTACTGGGGGCGAGAAAAAAAGTAATAAGTAAAGTAATACCGGTAAGTAACTATTTACTTTTGGCATGGAGTAATAAGTAAAGTAATAATATTACTTTTTTTAAAGTAACTAGTAATAAGTACTATTACCGTTTTAGAGTAACCTTGACAACACTGAAGCTTTTAAAGATACTAGATCTTCAGACTAATCAGTGCAATGTTCACAGAGTTATGGCCATTTGAAATGTTAGTGTAGAGACCAGATGTCAGCCCGTTCACTCTCCTTCAGCACTCTTCCGGTGGTGCGTCTTTGTTTACATCCCTACTAAGAACAAACTCTACACGTTGTAACGGGAGTTGCCGACAGCTACGGGACTACGAATCTGTCTTCAGAGATTATAGTGCCCCAAATGTGTACAATTTAGTTTTTTCTTTGGTTGTCATGGCAGACCCCTGAACAGTGTTTGTGCCATTTGGTGTGGATTGGAGCAATGGTCTGCCTGTGGCCCCTGGTGTTGCTATTCTGATTGCAGATCCCTGATCCTGACCAGTGTTTGTGCCAAGTTTAATGCGGTTCTGATTAACAGTGCGCCTTGCAAGTCCACATGTCCACCTTCGGTCCACCCTCCCACCCTCTGATGTAAACAAATCATTCATGGTGAGAGAGAAAGAAACTGATAATGAGAGAGGTTGATGCACTCAATGGAACACATACTATCTGTTGTGTATAAAAATCCGGCAACCCAAGGATCAATTTGTTGCATAAATTTAAGATAAGGGAAGGATCGAAGACCAATTTGTTGGAAAGATGGCGAGAAAGGCCATTTAATGGATAAAAATAAATGATATCTATTCTGTAATGCTAATTAGAAAGGACTGTAAATATATATATACCTTCAATAACCCAGCAGGGAGACCAAATACCGTGCTGTATTTACCTTACAAATGAGTGGATAGCCCTTTAAATCTTGAATGACAGCCACGGTACCATAAAAAATAGAAGGATACCTTAAAAGCGAATTGGAGACAGACAAAATAAAGTTCTGAGAGGAAGTTTAAGGTTTTAACTGTAATTTTTAGTAGGTAATAAAGTCAATTTACATAGAGAATGTGCTACATGGTTCAGATAATAATAATAATAGTACAATACATCACTATAATTTAGAGTATTCAATTGTTCCAATATGGATCCGAACTGAACCTGAACTCCCCTTCACAGTATGTCCCAAGCATTAATACTGTAGATCACGTCAGTTGTTGATAAACGTTCATTGGCTGAATAGATAGTTTATTTCCGCAATATCCCACGGTGGCGCTGGTTGTCGAGCGCTCATTGGACCAGCACATGGATGATGAGACTGGTATCGTGACATCTTCCTTGGTTCCGCCATTGAGGGCCATAGACCGGGAAAGCACAGAGGCTGGCGTTGCTATGGCAACCTGAAGATAACATTCTTTCCCTGCTAGCTGTAAACTTTCGACAGAGAGAAATACTCCTATTTACTTTCTCACTAGGCATCAAAGTCTCGAATCAAAATAGACCTTTCATTATGGCAAGTTTACTTGACTGGGGACAGACATTATGGAGACCGAATAAGGAGTCAACAAAATATAAGATATTAAATCTGAATGTGGCGTCAGGAAATCCATAATATAAATATGATAAAATAATATAAAGGATAATATAGGGCTGAAATGATTAGGCACGTGGATGGTGACATGACATAAATAGGATAAGGAGAACAACCCGGAGTAAACAGGCAGTAGGCTAAGAGTAAAATGATGATGTGAAGAATAAGGTGACAATATGACCTATATGGAACACGGTCTGGGCCAAAGTTCTATCTGTGTTGACCAACAGAATATGATGGAGTGGCCAACTTGACATGACGTGTAAACAACATGTCAGAATTTATCTAACACTATCTCTCCGCCAGGCTGACGATCTATGAAGTCTGTCAGTATATCTACAACATATGACTCCATTTGGGCATAGTTTCAGCCCGATCTGACCCACATGACGTCCATTATGAATTTCAAGTTGAATATTATAAAATGCGTGGAGGTACTTCCATGGCCTATTGGTAGCGAGCATAAGAAATTTTCTATTGATCGGTCTAGCGGTTTCACAAGATTAGCTTTGGACAAACAAAAAGACGGACAAAAATTTGGAGATGTAGATTAAATTCATATACCAATGTTAAATTGCTGCTCTGAAGGCAGCTTTTGAATGCTTCTCTCAGGGTAACTTAAATGTTCTACATACAACCATGTTAAAACACCCCGATCGCCCAGGACGAAGTTCACTGTCCTTTCAATTAGTAACACCCAGCACCCAGGACGAAGTTTTATCAAAAAGACAGAGCTTATTGATATCAAATCCGATCGCATCGTTCCACAGCCTGGGAGCGCCTGTTGCGCAATACTCAATGTTGCGTAACAGTGGGACGTCATCGAAAATGTTCCCCCCCTGTTTTGCTGACGAGACCGAAAATCTTAAAACGTTAACTCTTGATCTAAATCATAACGTCTAATTCTAAGAAAAGATCATGTCTTAGATGGCCCACTGCGGTCCCGTCGCGTTAGTTGTCCATCAGCTCTAGAGTGTTTTGCCTACATTTAGCTGCTACAGCCACATCAGGGATAACATCCAGTCCTTTGGTAAAAGTGCTCCGCTACTATAAATCGCCGGGTTCTATGATTTAATGGATTAAATAACCCTGGGCAATCGGATTGTTTTGCAGCTCTGAAGGCAGCTTTTGAATGCTGCTCTCAGGGCAGTTTAAATGTTATACATATACACCAATGTTAAATTGCTGCTCTGAGGGCAGCTTTTGAATGCTGCTCGCAGGGCAGCTTAAATGCAATACATACAGCAATGATGTAGAGGGATTACGAATCTGTATGATACAGCATGATGCGATTATTACTATGTAGTGGGGAGTGGGTACAGGTACACCATTGAGGCTATCAGGCAAGTTAAATTAAATTATGTCCATACCTCCAGGAGATGCAACAATAAATTGTCGTAACCCAAAATGATCACCCTGCCTCTTTGACCACTCGCCTCAAACCTGTACTCAACCAAACTTCACATGCACTGCTGACACTGACTGGACCTACAGTATACAAAAACTGACATAGCCCACAGCATCTCAGTCGACAACTTTCTCACTTAGCTGGCTAATAGGACAGCCGTCTCCGCTGGATTGAGAAAATAGAGAGAAATGGAGAGATGGTGAAGGTACAGTACACGTTCAAATACCTCCACCTCCATTAAACACTCGCAACAAACCATTCAAATCCTGGCTATTCATCCATTTAACAAACAGGATGTAGGGGATCAAGGTCAGAGTAATCAGTAGATGTTTCTTTTTAGGTTTGCGCTGCCATGCAAATATGCTATGCTATTTATCATATACCGTTATTTAAATGGCGAATGGACCTGACTATGAGTTCCCGACCCCAAGCAGTACCGAGAGATGTCGGTCTTAACCGTACAAAACCCGAGGCCCCGAAATGACCGAATGCCAACATTATTATTAACGTTCTTTCTTTCTTCTTCTTGTTGTCAACACAGTAGCGCTACTTCCTTACTAAAGTCACGTGACACAAGGCACACAGGCAGCTCGCCTCCCACTGGCCGGAGGAGGGGGAAAAAAGGGGGGGGGGCAGTGGGGGCGATTGACAGCTGTGACAGCCAATCGCCGGTATTATCCACTTGGGTATTAGTGGAACCGTCATTTCACAGTCAGTGCCCCGAGACCTGAGACCTACGGTAGCGGTTTCGACGGGACGGATCCTGGGTATTTTTGGGTCTCTGGTTTACCCGAAGACCTCTACATACACTACATAGCCATCGAATCACATTATGTCAGTTCAAATCAGTGTTTCCTTGATGAGAAACAAATTTGTGTACCACCGGGGAGAGCTTTTTTATTGAAGTGTTTATGGCTCATTGACATCCTGTCTGTGTGTTTATGACTCTCACTGTGCCCGTCATACCACTAAACGGCCACACTCCCTCAAGGGCATCAGGACCAATCAATATGGACAGAAGCAGACTTTAATCATCTAGCAGAGGATTCTCAGAGGCATGTGGCCACATTCACAAGAGTCAAGCCCTTCATTCTATTCCAGTAATTGAAACAATGTTTAGTTGGCGAGTGAATCTGCATGCAGCGGATGGTTAATCTGCATCTCACAATTATTTATGACAGTGCATACTGTCATAACTGTAAAAGCCTGAGCCTAAGTGTGTTTGCATACAAATAATAGAATTAATCAATTGCTATATTACAGAAAAATGGGGCATTTCACAATTTACTGTTATTTGCTCTACAACAAAAGCAACATTAGATGGCTGCAGCTTGCAAATTTGTTAATATAATCTCAGCTCTGCTTTCCCTTGATCATAAACCTTAATCACAGATACTTTAGGCTGCTGAGTAAAAGGTGCTGGTTGTTAGTTGTTAGTAATTGAGGTATAAGTACATACAGTGCGATGGCACTGGATTTTTTATGCAATTTTTAGGGGGAAAAACAACACACCTGGGCAAATCTTCATTAATCTTCCACTTCATTATGTTGATACTGAGAATTCTGGTGCTTTCCTTCAATGACAGAGCAGTGCTGGAAATGGTAATACACACTGAAATAGCATTGTGACAACTGTGATGTAGCTTTGATTCCAGTAACTGCCACCCCACCACCACCACCAGCACTGTGAAAATGGGCCTCAGCTCAGCCATGTCATACAGCAAAAAGCACTTAGTGGGAATGCTTATGAATAAAAATGCCAATGGCAAATGCTGAGCGGGCTCTGGGACAAGCTTTTGACAAGCTGGCGTTACGCCATTTTGATTATCTAAATTCACTACTAAAGAGCTATGAAATATGATAAAAACTATCAAGCGACATCCGCTTGGCACCGTCAACCAGCGTAACTGTTGTGTATTTGTGAAGTAATGACTTCTCTCCCTCTCGTCAGTGTGACCTTATTCAAGCCTTATTATCGCCAAAATGTGAGTGTGCACATTCACACGTGTCTGTGTGTGCTTGTCAAGTTGTATTTTTGGAGCAATAAGGGCATTACAGAAATCTTGGCCCTAGTCAAGTGAATGGCATCAGATCAAAGAGCATATAGGGACTGACCATTTGGTTCTTTGTACTGTAATGTAATACTGTATGCTTTCACCTGAGTATGTTAAATACTGTTTACATGCATTACGCAGCTTTCCAGTTGGCCTTCTTAAATCAGGTGCTCTATTTTCAAGTCCTTATCATTAGGCAATATAAGTCTCTTGCACGATTTATCTTGGGATGTACAGTATGTCAGTATCTAATGTTTCACTGCTTCTAATGTGGCTCTCTGTCACCTGGCTCAGGATCCTCTTGGGAAGTACATGAACTGGAATGTTTGTTTTGTTTAGTTTTCCCCCCATATGGGATGGAGGGCTAGACGATCTCATTCAGTTTAATCTGAAAGGAATGACTGTAACCAGATTATTACATACAAATATTATTACAGAATAAATTGGGGGGCACGGTGGCACAGTCCGTATAGTGCTGTCGCCTCACAGCTAGAAGGTCCTGGGTTCGATTCCCGCTGGGGACGCTGTGGGCGCCGGGGGCATATGCTTTCTCCTCCGTGTCATCAGTGCCCATACCCGAGGCGGGGTTGGCGAAAGGGCCCTTCTGTGTGGAGTCTGCATGTTCTCCCCGCGTCCCCCAGGGTCCCCCCTGGTCCCTAAACTACCTCCCCTTGGCCAGTCGGGGCGCCTGATGGAGGGGAAAAGAAGCAGCTTGGACTCCTCATGCATAGAAGGAAGCATGAGGTCAGTCCGCTGCCCTCCCCAGGTTGGCAGAGGAAGTGTAGCGCCCAGGTTTAAATTATAATTGACAGTATGTGAAAAAATTGGTTGCAAAATTATAGGATAAAAAAATAAAAAATAAAATACAGAATAAATTAAAGCTTTATTCTATTATTATGGCATAATTGTTTAAAATGTCCTATTTTGAGAGTTCCTCTGCCTAAAGCACTCATAGGGCAGTATTATGCGTGTCTTAAGTACCAGGTCTTATTACTTAACTTAAGACCTGGAGGTGTGGTCAATGCTGTTTGGCCACTCAGAATAGCCAAATGGCATTGATCACGCCTCCAGGTCTTAAGTTAAGTAATAAGACATGGTACTTAAGACACACATAATACTGCCCATAGTGTCCTTGCAATGCCTTACATTGCTTTGTGTACAATACAGTTAACAATAGAAGCTTGATAATGCATCCATTTTCCTTTAGGCGAAACATGATGACCATCAATTACCTTGTGTCTGAGAATATAAAAGATACAATATAATATTGTCATGTCAGCATATGGTCTCATTTGTTGAACATTTAATTTTCATACGCGCGTGTGAGTGTGTGTCTCTGTCAGACAAGCGTTCTCCATGTTCAAACTACTTTTTGAAAAGACAGTAATCGACCAGTGTATTCCTCAGTAATAATAGTTGCTCAGTCTTTGCTTTCCCTCAAGGGTGTCTCATCTCACCATATTACTTTTTATTATCGTTATTACTTTTTAGATTGGGCATCCTCTGCAGTCGGTGCTGCAGGCCCCGCGCGTGTTGCCACTGAAGATAGCCCCTCTCCCTGCATCTATAGCTCATAATAGTACAGAAGCATACGGGTAGAGAGTCATTTCACATACAGTACAGAATATTATTCATCATTTCTGTTTTGTCCAGAGGAATTTAAAATTCAAACCGCCTTTATTAACAACATGGTCTAATGATCCACTAGGATTCACAGTAGATGAGTGTGCAAATGCTCATTGCCGTGTTACTCAGCTTGGTATTAGGAACGTTGTGTTCCAGGCCACAAGCTTAAAGGGATATTTCACTTAATATTATAAGTAAATTGACCCTATGGGAGCCAACCCAGGGCAAATCGAGGGGAAAGAAGCGTACCACCTATGTAGACGTGCTGCGGCACGACAGCTTGGCTGACAACACTGCAGAGCTCAAGAACCTGATATATTTGGATAGGAATTTGTGGAGGGCAGCGATCCAGGAATCCCGAGTTGGTGTTGGTTAGACCTCACTCTCGCAGCAACTAACAACTAAATATTGGTCACGACTCACGAGTAATTATCACCTTTTTTGTTTCCTGCATATATTATATACGCACGCACGCACGCACGCACGCACGCACGCACGCACAGACGCGCCACGTTGTGAGCTTGTAGATCTGCTATTTTCACTAGTTTGGGTCACAAAGGCTAATTTCTCTTTCGGGTCTTGAGCTAGAACGTTAGGGAAACACTGCTCTAGAATGTCTTCAGGAATGTTAACAGGTTTCTGACATTTGCTTGTTTGCACATTCACGGTCCTCAGGCTTTTGCCTATAAATATAAATGTGAATTTATAGCTTTATTCAACTGAGGTCATTTTTTAAAAGTGCATCGGAAAAAATATAATCTTTGAAATGTTCCTTCATTCTAGGTCAAATATATATAGGCTATGAGCCAATCTCCATTGGCTCAAAATAATTGCTTGTGAATCCTCAACTTCAATCCCTCCTCTTTACCCCAGTGTTTCTCAAACAATGGGTCATCCACTTTTTTGATCACAGATGTGTCGTGATTACATCATAGGCTACTAATAACAATATTATTTCAAAAGATTTAAAAAATCTAAGATTTTTCACAAGAATTTCAGAAATAAAAAACACAAATTTTCATAAATACAAATAAATGAGTGAAAATAGTCAAATTTCTCTCTTGAGTCTCAAGGTGAAAAGTTTGAAACCCCCTGCATTAGCCAGTTCATGCAGTTTCATTCCAACGTTTCATAAAACCATGTATTCAGATACAAGAAGTGCTGTGTTCATGCAGGACACGTACAGTGTAAGTCATACACCCCAGATGTAATCAGCTGACAGCCTGCTGATTGAATCAGCATTTCTAATCAGCCACACATTTACACACACCAATCACAGCCCATTCTGACAAGGTGGATCATTTTGAACATTTTAAAATTACACACACACACACACACACACACACACACACACACACACACACACACACACACACACACACACACACACACACACACACACACACAATTATGATTTTCCATGTTCGAAAGGATTCCTCACTCACATGGATCAAATGTTAAA
>NC_136793.1:30069442-30126942 GCF_951216825.1 Electrona antarctica | reverse complement strand
AAGTTGTGTGCTTTTTATAATGTATATTATTTCCAGGTGTGGTTTACATTTTAGTTGATTTGTGAAAATTATCTTGTTGAATGAAACGTGAATAATGAACAAGAAATTACTTAAGGAGATAAAAAGGCCAACCTGTAGAAATGTGTTTTTAAGAGAGATTTAAAACTCGTTAAGGATCTGGTTAACCTAAGTTCCTCAGGTAGGCTCTTCCAGAGCCTGGGGGCCCTAACAACAAAGTGCCCTATGTTTATTGGAGTCACCATTCAGAAGCTGTGAACTATCCTTTGTTTAGTTTGTCAAAAGCATTCTGCTAATCTCCATACTTTTCCTCATGAAAATCATTTGCATAAAGAGATCCAGCATCCAGAACATCAGTAAACAAATAACGTCACAAATAAAATAACGTATCTAATCTTCTGACTTCTACTACTGTCCTTTCCTAAACATTAGCCTTCATTGCCCCTGTGTTCTACACTCTTGATGCACTTATACTTATTTTTTATGTTTATTCCAGTAAGACTGAGAAAGGAGAGAGAAAATCTGCACACCGTTTTAAAAGCTCCCAAAGTAATTTATTGAAGACGGAGCGGACAAAGAAATACAACGTTTGTCAAAGTGTTGGCATATATAGGACAACGTCAAGTGGTGTCGCTATACCAGTAAGACTCCATGAGGGCGACAAGCGACCTCGCTCTAAAGGGCGAGGTCGCGCTGAATCAACAGAGCTTCCTGAAGAGGCATGCCTGCTGTCCGGTGTCATGTGCTGTAAGGAGTTTTGAAGGTAGAGTTGGAGATCTATCATTCTGGAGCTGGTTGAGTCATCATTTTGATGTCGGAACATAATTTTGATGTCAGAACCGGTCAGCTTCATTAGGGAGATCTAGGGGTTTGGTGAGGTCAGATCAACATACGGTATGGAATGAATTATGTACTGGCCATATATGGAGTGTGTCTTGAGTGTACAGGGTTTGATGAGGTCAGATCAACATGCAATGTCAGAACAGGTCAGTGCCATATGGAGATCTAAGGGTTCTATGCAGTCAGATCAACATATGTACTGGCTAGCCGCCATATATGGAGCGTGTCTACAGTGTACAGGGTTTGATGAGGTCAGATCAACATATGGAATGAATTCTGGAGCGTGTCACGATGCGTAGTAAACTGCGACCCACAGTCGCAATTAATATATTATGCTATGCTATTTCATGTTTTTTGTTGCAGTAGTAGTGCTATTACGCTAATTCCTCTGGCCTCGGGACAGCAAATCTAAATGTGAATCTGAATTGCAGAGACAGCTAGCACATGCAAATCAAACCTGTACAGGTAATGTGTTCATCCCATAAGTGCTGCAGCAAAATGATAACTTCTCAGAACCCTTTATCGATCAAGATGGTTTAAGGTGGATTTGAAGCAGATTAATGACTTTGCTGGATATTGATATAGGGGTGGAGTGTTATTGCGCTTGAATAAATGCTCTTCAATGGCACTTATGGATGAACTAGAGCAGAATTTAATATGGCAATCATTTTCTATTGATCCTGTATGGAAAAAAAGAAATGGTGTTATTGGCAAGGACTGGTGCCAGCCAGCATTGATCACTTCTAGGGAGATGAGTATCACTTCTAGGGAGATGAGTATCACAACGTAAACATGGGTTGTAGTCGAATGTTCATCTTTTACTGTATTTCCAATGGATTGGAACATTGCAAATCCATGTTTTAACATACATTATGGTAAGGCAATGGGTAGACTGTGTGTGGTAAAGACAGAGGCTGCCCATCCCACTTATATATTCTAATTAAAAATGCATTCTCATCATTCTGTAGCCTCGGCCGGGAGGCGAACCCGGGTTCCCCATTCCACAGGCACAGTACGTTACCAGACGACTAAAGAGCCTTGGCCCGATAGGCAAGTAGTAACGCAGCACCGTATAGCCTACAATTCTACTCATTACCAGTATTTTATGTAGCCTCATGGCCAGCAACAAACAAACAAACATTATGTTTTGTCATCCTGCGTAAAATAGGCCCCTCCTGCAAATTGACTCCAGAGATAATGGTGTGTGTGTGTGTGTGTGTGTGTGTGTGTGTGTGTGTGTGTGTGTGTGTGTGTGTGTGTGTGTGTGTGTGTGTGTGTGTGTGTGTGTGTGTGTGTGTGTGTGTGTGTGTGTGCGTGTGTGCGTGTGTGCGTGCGTGCGTGTGTGCGTGCGTGCGTGCGTGCGTGCGTGCGTGCGTGCGTGCGTGCGTGCGTGCGTGCGTGCGTGCGTGCTCGCTCGCTCGCTCGCTCGCTCGCTCGTGTGTGTGTGCGTGACAACATATTGATGCTTGCATAAAGATACAATGGTAGATTCTTCTGAGCAACCACTTTTGAGATCAGAAATATATTGCAACTTGTCAATTCTCATGAGACTCAATCAGCCAGCATCAGCTGACCTGTAATGGGGCAAACTGTACAGGAAAACAAATTACAACATTGGCAAGTACTCATTAGGAAACTATAGTAAAACAAAAGGCAGGGCAGTATAATGGCTCAGTCAATGGGGAGCATCTTTAGCTTATTGAAGTGGGAAATAAAGGCCTGCCATCTGTGGTTAAAAATGTCCAGGAAACCCATAAGAATATTTTAGATTTTCTTCCAGACAGTAGCATTCTTCTCCATGCCAGAAAAGATACAAATGCAATAACATTAGCCTGTGGTTTAGTACAGTCAGATGACACATCTAGTGGCCGGACCCCAAGAAATTGCTGCTAAAGGAACACAGCTCTATGTTTAGGATGTATGATGATGTTTAAAAAATGTGACACCAAAAATTGTGCAATCTTAGACCGATATAGGAACGTGTGCTCCTCTGGGTGCAGATCTCCACCAGGACGGGTTGCCCATCCATTGCCCGCACATTCTGGAAGCCAATCACATAGCCAATCAGAATGGAATTTGAAATATCTGATTGATCTTGATCACATGACTCAACTTCAAGAGATAATGTATTTGCATAGGTTCACACACAAAAAATATTATCTACTGTATACATGGTTCTACCCAGCTAGTTCAATTAATGCAATATTGAAATATTTGGCTTAGAAGTGAAACTCCTGGGGCGCCTGCTGGCCTAGTGGTCCAGGCACATGCCAAATATAGGCATGCCACATATAGCCTGACAGCGTGTCGCGTGTTCGAGTTCCGTTCATGACGACCTTTGCTGCGTGTGTCTCCCCTTCTCTCTCTCCCTCTTTCCTGTCAGTCTTCACTTGAAACTACAGTTGGAGGCCATCGATATTGTCCTTTTCTTTTTGCTGAGGTTTGCGTGATCTGCGCAAAAGGACAGTTAACCCATTTTTGGCGGGAACCCCTTTTGGTGTTTTAAACATTATGTTATAATTTAGCTATTGAAAAATAGCAGATCTACAAGCTCATAGCGCGCCACCGAGTGGCGCGCTACGAGCTTGTAGGTCTGCTATTTTTGAAAAATCGTGAAAATATTTAGAAGGATTTAGAAGGATTTTTTATTTATTTTGAGGTCAGGCCTAAATGGGTCAAATGATAAGGGACAATATCGGTGGCACCCAACTGTATCAATAAAGGCAGAAAAGCCAAAAACAAATCTTTAAAAAAAGAAGTGAAACTACGTGCACTCAGATTGGGTCCACAATGTACTGTAAGCATGTTAAGTTCACAGTATAAAACATCCTCTCATTTTACAGTACATTTATAGCCTTTCTGCTTTTTTACAAAAGCTACTACTTTACTTAATAAAAAAGGATCGTGTGAACAAAGCGAAAGGACTGCTTTGCTTCCTTTGTTTAAATAACACTGTACAATTACAAATGAGTACAAAGGGAGATATATGGCAGTGTATTACCTCTGTACAGTTAATAGCTTTGTGTCTGTCTGATTGCTTCACAAATGACCATTACCACACAGAGCTAGGCAGACAGAAAAGAGACAAATATACAGAGAAGTTATACAGTAGATGTAGGGAAAAGAAAAATACGTTTTTCACACCTAGAGCATATCTTGGTCATATCGTGGTCATCATATAGGCATACCTAACAATCTATGCCAAAACAATGGAAAAATTTCCATTTTTGTATATTTTTATACGTATTCGTCCTTTGAACGAAAACGTGATGTGTGATGACGTGTTGAGCGGCTGAGCCCCGCATGAATAAAAATGAATCTTGATTTCATTCACCTGTTTGATTCCCATAGCTTCACATTACTCCAAGCACAGCTGTTTTTGATTACAGAACTACTCCCTTTTTAATCTCATTCAATATGACATCTAGACAGTGTAGTGTAGCCTATTACTCATTTTACACTTAATCAGCACGCTAAAATATGTATCTGAAAACATTAGAAATAAGCCACAAGCGTGACTTGTAAACAAACAAACTCCAGGCGTTGCGTATTTAGCAGAGCTAGGTCCCATGGACTGAAGGGATGTGACGCTCTGATTGGTTCAGAAACACACAGCTTTCCGTTTCAGAGTGAAACTTCAAAATAAAATGCCCCAAAAAGCCATTGCACTCCGTCTTTAAATACAGTCAAATACAACGTAAATAAGGTCATGTGTAATCAAAACAAGCTGACAAGATTGTTTCATTGTTTTTGAAGCTTATATGCAGCATCAATCAACTTAATTACTCATTTAGGCCTACTAATGAGTAATGAGACTAAGGTCTCACGTGCATTTCCAGTAACTACATTTGATACAAACACCGCACCAAACTTGCAAAGTGAGACAGATTTATAAACCTTCCCAACCAAAGGTCTGTCACATAATGTAGCATAACAGTGCCACTGTGTTATCAAGAAATGCCATATATTTCTCCAAAGCAGTGAGCAGTTATGGAAATATATTGCCATGGGGTGTTGTGGTTGTCTTAACAGTGCCAGGCCCATTTATCATAATACTGTGACACCTGGGGGAAGAAACTCTCTAGTCTAGGAGATTCCTACACACAGGCAACCTACTATAATACACACACCGCGCACATATTCCGGAATAAATACATGGAGACTGGCACACAGGCATACACACATGCAGTGCCACACAGACAAAGGCAGTACAGCAGGCACACACAAGTGTGGACACATGCACACTCATACCTGTACAATACATACACACCTGTATACAATCTACGAAACACACAACACCAAAGCATTCCCCCATACACAGAGAATATAGATGTATGCGCGCGCACACACACACACGCACACACACACATAATGCATACTATACTATAACAGCACAATGATAAGTTGGACTGGGCCAGGGAAAACCCCAGGGCCATGAAAAACACTTATCAAGATATGAGAATGGATCCATCTCCACTAACAGACTGGCAAATGGATAGATCTTACAGAATGGAATGAAAGAGAAAATGGACAGAATGTGCATGGGAATGACTAGAATTGTGAAGCTGGAAGAGAGGGAGAATGTGAAGCAATAGAGATGGAGGGAACGAGAATGGTGAGCATGGGAGGTAGAGAATCTTTTTAGTGGGGGGATGTGGAGGAGGAGGATAGGGAAGAAGACATGGAAAGAAACTGGATAGAAAGAAAGAAAGAAAGAAAGAGACAGACGGACGGACGGACAGACAGAGGACAGAGGACAGACAGACAGACAGACAGACAGACAGACAGACAGACAGACAGACAAAGACAGAAGAAGAAAGACAGAGGAAGAAAGACAGAAGAAGAAAGACAGAGGAAGAAAGACAGAAGAAAGACAAGAAAGAAAGAGAGAGAGGGAGAGTTTAAAAGTGTTCAGTTTGTTGGTGACAAGAAAATAACATTCCATTTCTAACAATCAGCAGATTAAACAAAAATCAATATGGCGTCTCTCTTTTGAGTCTGATCGATAGTATTCTGTGTGTCCATTAAGAGACTAAATGATTATCAATTAGCCTTCTAAGACATTTGGAATACCATCGCTATCTCAAATGTGGCAGCCAGACCTTGGGTGTCTATATAGCTTGTTGTTATTTCTTCTTTTTGTTGGCTTTCGTTATGCAACTTTTAAAGAGACGATCTGGGGCAGTGTTGGAAAGTAAGTGCATTAAAGGGGAATACCACTCATTTTCAACATTTTTCCATGTCATTAATATTGTGTGGAAATAATAAAAAAAAGTCACCCCCATTCTTTGTTTCCTAGAACTGGAGGTCTGAAAAAAATCATTAACATGGTGAATCACATCTTGATGATGTCATCATCAAGTACAATGTTGAGGTATTTTTACTTTAGTAGTATTTCTAGTTTGCAGTACTTTTACTTCTACTCCACTACATCTCAGAAGCGAATATTGCACTTTTTACTCTACTACAATTATTTGACAGCTTTAGTTGCTAGTTACTTTTCAGATTTAGATTATCACAAATATATTAACCACTCCAACTCTATATATAGATCTGTTATTTTCAAATGACTTTTTGAATATACATTTTAAACTTAGGACTTATTTTGAAATAGGACATTCTGTACAATGAGTACATTTACTGCAAACATTTACTTTGTCTTTGACTATATTTTGATACCAATACTTTTGTAATTTTACTCACATACATTTTGAATACGGGACTTCTGCTTGTAACAGAGTGTATCTACATTTCAGTATTGATACTTTTACTTAAGTAAAAATCACTCCCGTGTGATTTGCTCGTCTACATATGACGTACATTCTCCATTCATTGTCAATGGGGATTTAATCTCTGTGTAGGACAAAAATAGCGATTTGCTCGTCCACATATGACGTAAATTCTCCATTCATTGTCAATGGGCATTTAATGTTTGTGTAAAACAAAAATCTACACTAATAGCTGAATATAGGAGGGGCTAGCGCTCCTCAAAAATGTGAGTATACTTCTTCCATGGCTGATCTGGGGAGTCAGTCTAGTTAAGATAATTGGTCCTCTTCAACACCTACATTATCAGTGAGCAATCATAAAATGGCTGGATTATAGGAAGGACACACTCTGGAAGTAGTCAAGAGTGGCTAGATGATCTGGAACATACGACTGCTCTATTTCCCATGCTACTTGAGTCTGTAAGAGAGCGAGAGAGAGAACGGGAGCGAGAGGTAATGCCTTTGGATTGCAAAGTTGTTCATGCAGTATAGTCCGTTTCCTTTCCACTAGAAATGTCCTAATGAGCTAACTCGCACGCACGCACGCACGCACGCACGCACGCGCATGCACACAGAGAAACACACACACAAATTATATCTTAATCTATTGTGGTGTCTCCAGTGACAGCCACCATTCACCGGCATACGTTGCCATGGTAACCAGTAGCGCACCAAGCAGACAGACACCCAACGTCACGAGACGCGCTCTGGGTGTCATTGTAGACGACGCCTACCTACCGAACCTCCTACTCGGCCAGTCAGGGTTGATGCCGCCGCCTACTCGTCAGGTAACCACACTCACCTGCGAGCCTGAACGAGGGCTATATAAACACCGACCGACTCGCGTGTCAGTGCAGGCTGGTTCATCACGCAGAGTGGTTAGAGACGCAGCGCGCTTGTAGAGCGAGCCTTGGGCGGTAAGTGGCATAGAAATGCAGCGCCTCTCTGTACCACATTCCTGTATGCCTGGTCCACACCCTCACCACTCTGTCCATTCGTAGGCTTCACGGAGCAGCAGCAGTAGCAGTAGCAGAATCTATCTAAACCCCAGGCCCGGTCGATTAATGCGAGGACAAGGAGCTCGCATATCCCGGACACCTCAGGTCGTAAGCCAACCTTTAATCTTACCTCCTATGGAAAGCAACCCACGGCCATCCGAATAGAAGCTAAGAATAAAGAACTGTTAAAGAAGAATGTGATTAACAATTCGAGCCTGGCCAGCTCCCATGGATGTTATGTAGGCGCCTCGATCTGAAAGAAGAGATCGCAGGTTAAGAGACATTGAGAAGCCCGTTATCTGTTTATTGTTTGGCTGAAGATATTCCTGAACAGCTAAGGACCCACCCACTCAACCGTATCCGCCTGAAGATCTGGTTGAGCCGGGTTCCGTGTCCTAGACGAACATAAGAGAAAGCCTGTTCTAGACCCACCTACCGGCAGTCAGGCGGCCGAAAGCGCCCCCTGGGGCTCTGCCGCCGCCACTACTGCCCAAAAAGAGAAGAGCTAAGAAGAGGATTATTATCTGCTATTAGAAAGTTGGTAGACCGCCCTGGGTGGACCCAGGGCCCCAACGTGCATTTCTGTTGGCTTAACCAGTGTATAACTCTGTGCCCTCTCACCCTACAGTCTCTCGAGGACGACAGAGCCTCACCACATGAACTTTGCTTCACACTGTCCCATGTGAGAAACACTGAAAAATAAAAACCATGACTAGGGAAAGTCCAGACCCTGGTTGACCTGTGTGCTGTGTATGATTTGCATCAGAAATATCACACTATATACAGTATTAATGTATATATAGCTGAAGGTAGGTAAAGGTGTGAATATATGAAGGAAAGTTTGTTGATAGACTGATAGATTCCAAGACTGAACAACCTTCAAGGTTAAAAGTAAAATCCATGATTCCTGTCAATACACCATCACCTCACCTTGGACTGAACTCGGTACACATGCCGCCTGACAGGTTTAGAGTTCTTTCTTTTATCAGGTGGAGAGAACAGACTGGCCTCGGTAGCAGATATCATTCCCATCAAAATGATAATTTTTCTTTCATAATGTTGGTTTTGAAGAGGGCGAGGCTGAGTCAACAAGCAGGTTGTCTGGTTATACTTGATAAGGCATGCCTCTGCATTGCTAATGAGAGACGTTTTACACTGTTGCACTTTGCTCCAGTGACATTGGGTGGTTAAATTGTCTGTATGGAGGTTAAAACTCATTAAACTTCTGTTTTGACTTTGCCTTTCTTTCACAGCAAAGGCAGCAAACAGATATAATCTCACACACAACTTCAATCATTTCTGTGCAGTAACCTTTGCTTCCAGGTGCACGATCTTACAAAGGTGTTAATAGAAACGATTAGGGGTAACTTTTATTGTTTAATTATTTGACAGTATCTGTATACTTTACAGTATTTGCAGTGGAAATATCTTTAATCTGTATTCTAAAGTGCTTGCCACAAGTATTGTTTTCCCTAAACATTTTAATGCATTTTGAATGGAAGAAATCTTTGAACCTTTCTCATTAACATCAACTTCATCCTAAGGGCAGACGTTCATGCTACTAGGCTGCTGAGGTGGGAGAAATATCAAACGAATGAACCCTGGAGGGCCTACAGTACAGCAGATTCATACAGAACATACTATAATGGTGCACATAGCACCATATGTAACAGACATAAATCCAACCATACTAGTACCAGACTGATTGCCCACAGAGCCTTTAACCAGGCAGTCGTGTCGAGACTAAACTTCTTTTTCAAGAGAGATCTGGCCAAACTGCGTTAACATGACTTAACATGCAACAAAAACAATTTATAGCACAGACCAGACAAAAGGTGATCTATTACTTTTGTTAGAAAAAAAAGAAGCTACAGACAGACATTTAGGCAAAACGGATTACACAAAAAAGTCCATTGTGTTCCTACAGTATGTATTCAATTCATCAACATAACGTAAAAATAACACAACAATACATAAAACACTACTGGTACTATATATGTAGCTACAAGGAGGAGAAGAAAAAACTGAATGTTTTCTTTCTATGGAAAAAAAAGTTTACTTCTTGTTGTGGTCTCCTGAAAAATTTCTGGCCTTTTTTGAAAAAAGCCACTGATCCAGATTGTTAAGGGATGGTGTCAGGCCATTCCACATTTTGGTTTCTTTTATAGATGTGTGGTACCAGATCAGTATTGTGGCTGTAGGTGTCTCACTTTGGAGAAGTAGCCTAGTTAGTTGGCATGAGGGTCTTGAGGGCTATATGCCCCTTTGACTATCTTAAAAAACAATCACAATTTGAATTGCTTAATCTTGTCTTCTATTGTGAATCAGGTTGATCAGGTGATTGTGAATCAGGTTGTATAGCGTGATTGCATCACAACACACATTGTTGATACTTGGATGAGCAATGGGTGACTGGGGTGTCATTTGAAGAATATATAATGGAGAATTGGTATTGCTTTAGAAGTACAGCCAATTATTATTTCAGCTGTGCTACAGGCATGACAATTTATCTCATTTAGCTTTGCAGATGAAATACAAACATTTAAGTCATGGTCTGTAATTGCTAAATTATTATCCAATCATTACTTTTCTCCCCAAAGGAATAAACAAGCAATTGGAAAACAAATTCATGACATTTTCATGGCTGAGTTCCGCGAGTGGTGATATGATATCGACCGTGAAATGCGGTGTTGACACATTTCGTCGAACAGCCATCAATAACAATTTACCCAGTCAGCATTGTCACTGCAAGGTTCACAGGTGACTGTTGCTGTGTTGTTCAAGTACATGGTGACATGACAAGGAGCGGAACAGAAAAGGCAAGGACAAACAGACAGACAGAAAAGTTACAAAACAGAGGACAGAAATAGAAAAAGGGAAAGAACGAATGAGAGACAAGAAATTAAGCACAGCGTTGTATGCCCACAATTATCGGTCCCCTTGATCTATTGCTGGCCGCTGTGCAGCTGACCTTTACTCACATTATCTGCCATCAGTTTGCCATAAACCACAGATTTATGAGTCGGGAGAATGCCAGGGACCCAAATATCTTGTCCACTTCCTCTCCTTCCCCCTGTCGCTGTTCCTCTTCCTCTTCCTCTCCTACATTTCCTCACCGTCGCTCACCATCTCCCTTCCTGGCCATTAGCCTCCCCCACCTCCTCTCTTTCCCTGTGAGCTGAGTGTTTAACAGTGGAAAAGGTCACAGTCATCAGCGGTACAAGGTGAGGGGAAATGGAGGACCAGACTTTACAGGGGATTCAAATATAACTGTTTGACTGGTTGCTTTCAAAAAGAAGAATGCATTCTATTGAGGTGGCCAATCTGGGCAGTTGGCCAGCCGTGGTCTTGACACTTGTTTTGCCCCAAATAACAATAATAACATAACAACATTGAGAAAAAAAAGATGTTCAAGATGTAGTATTATGTGATTTCAGTACTCGATTATGTAAGACTTTATACATGTTATAGTAGCCTACGGCTCTGCTGCTACTCACTGAAGAGGCATTGATTACAGCATAAACTACTATATAAAGAACTATATTCTTAATAAAACGAAGCGCTTTTTTGAGTTTTTTCCCCTCTACACCAAATGTCTTTGCCAATTTTCCTCCCTGAATATGGCTGCTGGGGTTCAAGTGGTTAAAACAAATATTGGATAACAGCTCAGGATAGATGGACGTGTGTGTGTGTGTGTGTGTGTGTGTGTGTGTGTGTGTGTGTGTGTGTGTGTGTGTGTGTGTGTGTGTGTGTGTGTGTGTGTGTGTGTGTGTGTGTGTGTGTGTGTGTGTGTGTGTGTGTGTGTGTGTGTGTGTGTGTGTGTGTGTGTGTGTGTGTGCGCGCGCGTGTGCGTGCAACATGTGTGTAAATGTTCAGCTGAAAGTTATAATTTTTTTCTCTTTCATGAATTTACCCTTAAACATCATTGTTGCAGAGGACATTAGAGGACATTGATGTGCAGAATGGATAGTGTTTGTCCAGAGACTTGCCTTTGGCTAGACACAAAGAGCGCAATGACTTGTAATAAAACTCCTCACTACATCATTTAGGAAAGAGCTTTTGCATTGTGCCCTGAAGATCAAATTGACCTTCCATAAAATGATTATATTTCTAAAGAGACTTTTCAGAAAATTGTAACGGAGACCAATCCAAATAAGAGCTGTTAAAATATTTCTATGAGATTTGATATTGATCTTGCATTCTACAGGCCTATCTATTGGTGAATCACATCATGGTTTTCCGCTATGTTAATGTGATGCTGTACTGTAGTAAACCACACTGCAGTTTCCCACAGTTTTGAGGCAAAGGGGTGTTTATGCGGGGACTGCCCATCATTCTGACATCCCATTAGTCCGACTACGTGGCTTCCGGTGCGACTAGGGTCAGGGTTAGTATGCGGCCAGTCGGACCAACAGGGCGTCGGAATAATGGGTTGTCGGAACAATGACATGGCACCGTTTAGGCTTGTTGACAAAAACTGACCCCTGATGAAATTCTGGAACGGTTGTAGAGGTTTGGGACAGCTGAACGAACAACTAGCAAGGATATAGCTGTTTTAGTTGGTTAAAGCAGATGTTATTATAAATGTACACGGTAGATTATCACCTTGCCATTGTTTGATATTATCGATAACAAGAAACGCACCCGCGAATTAAATGGTAGGCCCACTAGGATTTCCCTATGCTGTGGGACGGGAGTTGACTAGAAAAATGAAAAAAACTTCTGTGAACAAAGACAGCTATTTTCTGTGTGTTTTGGTTATTCATTAGTAGTAAGCCTTGCCGAGCCATGAGGCCTATAGGGCAGGAGCCTATCTCCTGTTACTGTAGCGTGAGGCAGCTTGATGTACAAGTACACCTCCTGACACTAGTAATCCAACCCTTGATGTATTGGGTCCCATTTTTATAGTCTTTGGTATGACCCAGCCGGGGATCGAACCCCGACCTCCCAGTCTCAGGGCGGACACTCTAACCACAAGGCCACTGAGCTGGTCCTAGTCATTACTATACATCTAAATTCATTGAATGGGCTAAAACTGAATGGAAACAATTCAAAGAAAAGGGGGAAAAAAGCTTCCCAGAACCAATGCAAAGAATTAAGGGCAGTCCTTCATATTGGGATGGTAAGGATTGTCAAAGCAGTGGGAGTAGGGGTCTTACTGCTGGCAGGCATGTATGTCTGTCAGTCTATCTGAGCCTATTCGTACTATTTATATGTCTGTCAGTGTGTGCATCTATCTTCTCATCAGGATTCCAGTGGTGATGAGGTGTTTTTTTGGTAATTGACATGTGTTCTGATGAGCCTCCAGTCTGCGGCTCCATGCGTAACCTTGATCACGTCGCTGTCGAGTGAAAACCTTGTATGTCCAAAACTGTTCCTTTTTAAGGGGCGCTAGCCCCTCCTATGTCCAGCTTTGAATGTTTGTGCAAACACAATCATTGAAGACAAAAGTGTGTAAACACGGACATTGAAGACAAAAGTGTGTAAACACAAACATAATTGTAGACGAGAGTGAGGACACAAATTGTGATTGGCAGGCGTGATTGGGTGATGTGTCATTGGTTGAGTATCGCATAACGATTATGCCATGGGGCTTACCCGTAGTATATAGGTGGCTGGTAGAGTACATTTTAGCGATGATTTAATTTGATGAGCAAATTAGGTAGTGAGGGCAAAGAGTGACAGAAAATTTGAGAATTGATTCACCACACGTGATTAACTTTGAGAATTAGCCTTGAAAAGTTGAGGAGGACATGAGGACAAAAAATAAGGACAGAAATTGTGAATGAACAGAATGAGATGATGTACGAATCGATGATCTATGATGTTGAGAGCGTCCCTCACTTCACACAGGTGTGATTTTTATTAATATATTAAACAATAATAATAGTGAAAATAGCAGATTTAACATGCTCACAACGTGCCACAATGCAACGTGTTGTGAGATTGCAGATGGGCATCCACTACTTTTGTGCGACACTCAATGATGAAGTAGGGCATTCATTTAGGGAAAAAACATACACATCTGAAACATGGAGATACAAGGTTTCTGCCCGACAGCAACGATTAATGATGGACACACAGAGAGCGCCATTACACGCCTATTGACTCCAAAGCTCCAACATCAGGCAGGCTTCAGCTTCCCCCGATTAAAACACATTTACAGTAATTAGTGCTGATGGGGGGCACCCTGAAAGGAAGACAAAATGATAAGTGATCTCAAGGACATTCAGTGACATTCTGAATTTCTTTTTTTTTCTTTTCGTGAAAAATAATAATGGGTTTTCTGGGAATGGTCAGTGTGCTGGGAAGTTTAAATGTATGTCCTAATGGATTCTGTAATAGGATGGAAGCAGGTGTGTGTGTGTGTGTGTGTGTGTGTGTGTGTGTGTGTGTGTGTGTGTGTGTGTGTGTGTGTGTGTGTGTGTGTGTGTGTGTGTGTGTGTGTGTGTGTGTGTGTGTGTGTGTGTGTGTGTGTGTACTGTATGTGCACATACAGTATGTGATTCTGTATTGTGTATTCCCATCTCTACACCTCACAGTGCTCACAAATTGTAATTTTATTTTCTATATTCCCTGTGCACAAAGGTCAGCCACTGAGATTTCCAGGACTGGGGTACCATGGGAAATGTAGTAAAGACCTGGGAATTAAAAACATAATTACTATCATCAATCACAGGTGTTAAGTGCTCTATTCTAGTGTCTTACTGTTTTGTGTTTGAGCATCTGTTGTAGAAGAACTGGTACTGAATATGAACGCACGCACGCACGCACACATACACACAAACTAAACAGGATATATGCGTCTTCAGCTCAATTCAGCTGTTCATAGACTCGCAGAAGCACATACTGTAATTAATCATTGGGTGTGTAGAATGTGCAGGCCGTATATGCTTTGTATCTATTTCTATGTTAAATGTTATCTTTAGTTTCTGAATATAATCCCAGAGGATTTGGATACCCACAGTGTTGCACAGTTTTTCTTGAATGAACCTCGATTACATTTGATTACCCATCCAGCTATATAATGAAAATGTATTTGAGATCTCTATTAGTAGCGGTTGTTTAAGCCAATATTGCTGATTAAATATATCCCTGCTGTTGAATGGGGAAAAACTGAATTTTCCATGGTGTTGTTTTTAACACTCTCCTCTAAACAAGAGCCTAGGTCCACCTAGAGAGGTATATTTCCAAATAGAAGCCCGGGCGTTTATTCCGCAAAACTGATTTGGACCCCGGGCGTTTAAAAGGAACCAGGCGTCTATTTGCAGCAGGCTTTTATTTATTTTTGCACCCGCCTGCACCGGGCCATTATTTGGTTTTAGTTCAAATTAGGCGGAAGAAACCGTGTTTGCACGGATCGAGGGCTTTATTTGGATTTATTTGGTAGGGCTACTATTTTTAAATATACAGTACATACAGTGAAATACATGCACGCATGCACGCACGGATCGAGGGCATTATTTGGATTTATTTGATTTGCGGTGTACATTTGAGTACATACAGTGAAATATGTACGCACGCACACAAATAAGCATATTAGCAATATAAATCATGCGTGGAGTTTGAAGTATAAATCATCAGTAAAGAATAAAGATTGTTATAATTAAAGGCTAAGCCCAATGACTATGAGCCCTCCTTTCACTCTGTTCTGTATGTCTGTCTGTCCTTCCCTCCTCTGAACCTCCTACTCTCTCCGTCTCTCTTTTCCCCCTACCTTCTCATTCCCTCGCCTCATTCTGGGCTTTTCCATTCACCGCTTTTTCTATAGAGATTATCTCATACTTGTGAATTAGACATAATTTGCCCCTATATTAGCCAAAAGGGAAGTGGGGTGGGGGTTGGGGTCTGGGGTGGCAGCTGATCTATGGCTTATTAATAAAATACTCGCCTGACATTGATGAATACAGAACATGATGGCAAAGTCACAAAAATGAATCTCAATTTTTTTCAGATTCATGAATCCATCTACTAACCACATACTTTAAGCACCTTCCTCCCTCTATGCCTTATTCTATTTCTGTTTCTCTGATTCCCTTTCTGTCCCTGTTTCATTCTCTGCCTTTCTCTGTATCCAGTTTTCACTTTCTGTATTCTCTCTCTCTCTCTCTCTCTCTCTCTCTCTCTCTCTCTCTCTCTCTCTCTCTCTGTCTCTCTGTCTCTCTCTCTCTCTCTCTCTCTCTCTCTCTCTCTCTCTCTCTCTCTCTCTCTCTCTCTCTCTCTCTCTCTCTCTCTCTCTCTCTCTCTCTCTCTCCTCTCTCTCTCTCTCTCTCTCTCTCTCTCTCTCTCTCTCTCTCTCTCTCTCTCTCTCATTCCCTATCTCCTCCCGGCTCAGGCTTCTATGGATATCTGCATAATTGATGAACCTGTCTAAGGGGACAGAATCAAGGCTCTTAATGGTTTGATTAATATTGCACATTATCAAATTACATTTCTTATCAATTCAGATTCCCCTTACAGCTTGGTCGATGCCATTACAGGACTCATATCATAATCGAAACGTGAACAGAGATGTAGTAGCTCCACCACTGAAAACACAAACAATGATAACTTATTTTTTTCATTGAACAATGAATTTTGGATGTAAATGGTCACTTTATAAGTGACCATTTATAAGAGCCCACAGCCCCGGTCTATGTGTTGTGTCCCTGTGGAAGACACTTAACTCCTAACTGTTCCCCCGGCACTGCAATTATAAATAGTTAAAGTTATAAATGAATAAAGAACACATTAGGAAACATCATCACGTTATATAAAATATAAATACAATAGACACAATTGTAGAAATAGCAAAAAATAATAGTCCTCTATATCCTCATGGAAATAATGCCTCTGTTAAACCATGGCTATCATGCAGGTGTGTGTTATGCAATAAATAGAACAGTTAAGTTGGGAAACTGCCTATGAATAAAACAGAAGCATAAACATATTCATAATGATATTGGCGGGTCGAGCTATCCCCAGAGGCTCATCTCAAGACTGCCTCCTCTATCAGGCAAAGGTTATTGCAATTCCGAGCCATACTGTTTGGCCTATGCAACACCCCTGCCACGCTCAAGCAGCAAATGGAGAAGGTCTCGGCCAGGGTCCCTCGGAACCGCGGTGTGGTCTACCATGACAACCTCCTCGATCACGCAGCAGCCATCGAGGCCATTCGACAGGCAAGCCTCCATCGCCACCAGAGAATTAACCACCTCTGGGGAGAAAGGGGTAGCACTAGGCAGCAACCAATCCAACTAAAGTTGCTGCTGTAAATGACTAGCCAGTTCTCCAGAACATCGGAGAGTTGTGAAGCTTTATGGGCCTGGCATCCTATCAGTTTGTACATTACATCGGCTAACGCACTAGAGACAGACATTCTTTTGGGACATCACATGCCACAAAGCCTTCCACAAGTGGCGAGAGAGGCTCACGGTTAATCGTTGACACTGAAAGGCCCTCCACACTGGGTGTCCCTTCCCCAGGGACACCAGAGCCTTCAAGCAATGGGAACTGAAACAGGCTTCTGAGTTCTGACTTCCAGGACTTTGTGCTGGGGTATAGGGGTACTGGGACAGTAACATCCTTATGTGGGGGCTGTGTAGCATTCTTGGCTATCAGTGGCTGAGAAGAGACTTCCCAACATGTCTCAGACACACCTTGTTATTCTATTATTGTGTTATCGTGTCATTGTTTGCTTTTGGGAAAGTACTGGAGGGAATTATATGTCAACTATGATTAAAATTATTGGTTTAGCTTTTGGGGTAGCTTTAATCTTAGGAGTATATAGCACTCCCGCCATCATTGAGTTGAGTACGTTTAGATATTTGTATGCGGATCACCACAATTAAAATACTGTTAAGCTCTGTTCTCATCAAGCACGCTAACTATAACACTAACTATACATCTGTTGTTTTAAAATGGTATAGTGGGAAAACGATAACAACGATAGTCATAAAATAAATTGAATTGAATTGTTTGGTTCACTTTCAGAGCTATTTTATGAACAATAGATGAATGGAAACATTAACATCCAATAATCCATCAGAAGGACATCTGGGATGTAATTGGTCTCACTCACCCTCAGAAAGTTTTGTTATTAACGGAGATGAGATTATTATTATGAACGCTTGCTAGTAAGCTACCTGGCCAAGTTATCCAAGTTATCGACAACTATCTCGCTTCCTTATAATTCATAATTAATAATCAGTCAGATGATCCATACATCTTAAATCAGCAGCACAGAGATCTCTCTCTGTCCCCCTCTGTGTGTGGGCTCTGCCTCGGACGCAGCACTGTGCAGTGCGTGTTTGGTGCCACTGTTTGTAGATCATTATTATGGACACACATAATTATAATTATAGTCTTAGTTATAGTTATCATGCTTTTTATGAATGGCCCGGTTCATTACAGTATCTTTGCAATCGCAGCACTGACGGTTGAATTAGTTCAATCCTAAGTGATAGTCCTAATGTAAGTGATAATTAAACAAAACGTTGTCTAATTGAAGAGTGTTCATTTAACAATCAGTGTGAAAATGAACCCTTACGGGCCAGTTAAATTAACACAAAATACACCTTCAATTAGCACCTAATTTATTGCAATGAATTTGTTTTATTTTATGTTCATTCGGTTGCCTACTACATGACTTGAGAATTGTAGCAAGGGGGGGGGTCGGGGGTCGCGAGACATGGCCAAAGCATTTCCGGGGGTCCCCAGCCAAAAACGTTGAGAACCCCTCGCCCAGGTGACGGCAGTCAGCTGGGCGAGCGCTGCGCTTTGGCATGGGGGGTCAGATCAACATATGGAATGAATTCTGTACTGGCCATATATGGAGCGTGTCTTGGGTTTGATGAGGTCAGATCAAGATGTGGAATGTCAGAACAGGTCAACTCGAGCTGTCTGTTTTTTGTTTTGTTTTGTTTGTTTGTTTTTTCCTGTCTTGTCTTTGTCATAAAATGTAAAAATCAATAAAAATATTATTGAAAAAAAAAGGACATCAACATCAACTCCATAAATATGGAAATCTAAGGGTGGTAGCGGGGGCTGCCGGGCCCGGCTGCATTATTAGTCTAGAGTCTAGAGTTTGAATGGACAGGTATCAGTCAAAAGGGAGACATCGAAGCGGAAGGACGGGTGGGGGAGGATCAACATATGGAATGTCAGAACAGGTCAGCTCCATATATGGAGATCTAAGGTTTGAGGTTTGATGTTTGATCCAGTCTTCTCCATGTATGGCTATCCAGGGTTTGATGAGGTCAGTATCGCGATCTTCATATATGGAGACGGCTGTATATGGAACGTGTCACGAGGCATGATGGACTGACAACCATATATGGTGGCGTGATGTGTCACGAGGCGTGACAGACTGATGGCCATATATGGTGGCCTGACTTTGTCACTGAGATGTTTTGCAGGTTTTCATAGTAATCTGTGAACTACGGTCACAATAAAACTGAAAAGTAAAGGTATACTATATACTAGTAGGATGAGATGTACACACTACACAGCAATATCTGAAGTGTGTGTGCGTCCGTCCGTGCGAGCGTGCGTGCGTGCGTGTGTGTGTGCGTGCGTGAGTGCGTGCGTGCGTGCGTCCGTGCGTGCGTGCGTGCACTAACTTTGATGCTAATGTACGGGGTTGATGTTCCCTGCAGAGCCTTCCTCATTAGGAGGCCAACACAACACCTGTGGCAGCACTGTTGTCTATTTGAGGACAACCCTTTCCCCCTTTGACACACATTCCAATGGGCAGAAACTGAAGATCAAGGTCTGTTGTTGTGGAGAGTAGCGGTGCTACTGTTCTGAAATCTTAAGTCAAGATGGTGGTCGGGCAGTGCATTAAAAAAAAGGTTATGCTAAAATAATACATCTGAAAACATTTGAGGTGAGAAATAGGCAATGTGGTAAGTAACAAACATTATTCGGCGCTGTCTTGTTAGGCAGTATCGTTGCATTTGGATCCCATAGCCAGAGGGGACAGACCGGTCGGCTGAAATTTGAGTGAGACACGTCCAGCCCCTGTTTGACAAGGAAATACATAAGCCAGCACAACAAAAGAGGCCGAAAGTCCGACATTTTCTGAACATCAGCAGCCTTTTTGTAAAAATGTTATTGGCTATTCATGAAAAACAATTCTACCTTTTCAGTACTTGCAGGTGTGCACATTCTGTTGTTCAAAGTGACTATCCCACTCGGCAGTTAACACATTCATTTGGAATGCGCACTGCCTTTGATGTGTGGCGCAGATTAGTGACCGTACGGTTAACGTACAACTGGTTGAGCTCTGCACTCAACCTGATGGTCAAAAAATTCTACGGACACCTCTTTTTGTCTCCCCCTCCATTACTTACTGTACGTTATGTATGTACTAGTGAAAATGGCGTGTGCAATGCTATCCGAGTTTCTACTGAAAATAGTGAATTGTGAACAGTTGTGAGTGGTTAATGCAGAACAGCTGCCTGTGATTAGTAGAATGAGGGTACGGTCACATGTGCGATTTGCAAATTCAATATTTGCCTCTTACATTCTGTGCGAGTGAAACTGACTTCTGTGTGTGTCACCTTCTGCACTGCCCACATTCAACATGACAAGATAATATGATATTAATTTTTCTTTGTCCTGCAATGGTCAATCACCCAATTGCATGGTCAGCGTGGGTGTGACAATCACTTTAGTTTTACAGTACTGTACATTTCATGTAACGGTCTTGTCTTTCTGGGTAAAGAGGACTCTTCACATTACGTGTAGCCTTGAGTAAGACCTCCATTAGCCCATGGCTTATAGCTCCATTTGCCCTAGGCTCCGAGTCGTTTCACAGTTAGAACTTTGAGTTAGTGTGTGTGTGTGATATGATCCACACCCTTAGCTCAGGGCTTCCTAAACTCTGCTCCTGAACAGCGTTATCTCCAAATGTATTGAGTTATCCTCAGAAACACTGGGGTTGAGATAATGAGAGATAATGAGCAAAAGCAATACATTCATTGTACAAAGATGATATTTAAAAAATGCTGCTCAAGTTGGCTACTATAAAGCTATAAACCACCATGCCTTCTAACGATGTTAACCCCGGGCTCTGATAATACTTAACTGAGGGCTACAGTAAGTATATAGGCTAATACATATGAGTGGGACATTAAGTTAAGCTCTCCCTATAGGCTTTAGACAATGGTTAGCTTACTGTAATGATGATGTGAAAAGCCCTTATACTGTACAGTAGGTCCCTACACTTATTATCGCAGTGTTTTATCAATGGTTGTGTTCTACGATTATCATTAGGTGATTCATGGTTCTTTACTACCCTACCTTCGAGCACATCTGGAAATCTGGAAATATTCTAGATTCCCAGTTTGCTTTGTGCAGTATATGCAGTATTGCAATTTGGTGCTTTAAATATCAGAGAGAGAGAGAGAGAGAGAGAGAGAGAATTATTATTATGACGTATTCATCACCGCCAGTTGCCCCTTGCTCTCAGAAAACCTTTGATCCTCGGATTTGAGCTGATGACTCACCTGTCACTAATCTCATTCCTCACCCTTCTTCTGTCCCAGTAATCTGACCACATAATAAACCTACTTTCCACAGATTGAGATGCTAATATCTTCTGTGTTATGGTGAAAGATCATTCAGAAGATTTAAAGGTAAATTTGGGTACATTAGTATGGGTTGGATAAAGAGTTGAGATTATTACATTGGCACATTAAGTACATTTTGTCAAATCTCAAATATACAAGAGAGAGAGAGAGACTGTGCATGTGTGCATGCATGTGTGAAAGAGGTGTACAAAACCAATTCATTTTCTCAAAACAGGAAATGTAAAACCTGAAAAGTGATTGTGTTTCAATCATGAACTCATACATACAGTTTCCTCATGCTTGACTGCACTAATGGTACAGTAGAGGAAAGACTGGTCAATAGTTCCTTTACTGGATGGAAATCAGTAGTCATGGAAACTATCTTCTCATATAGTATTGCTGATATTACACACTTTATGCTATGTTTCACAGAAGAGTTATTTTCATAGCGTCATAGCTGGGAGGGAATTCATAAAAATCGTGCACTTGGCGTCAAGTTTTTGATTTTTGGCATGGTGTTAGGTAAGGTTTTCAAAAACCATCACAAAGGAGTTGGGTTCGCCCCCCAGTGGTCGGTTTGCAATTAATCCAATATTTCATAGGTCAGTATGGTTCATGGTTGAAACCCGATAGAAGAGATCTTTCATTGGATTCTGTTACTATTGGGTATGCTAAATAACTTTCCTAAATACATTTAGGAAATGTAGTCTAAATTCTGGAAAGGCATACTTTTCAATGGTGGCTTGAAAGGCCTAGTGAATATGCCAGTCTAAAGTGTATTTTTTTTTAAAGTTGAAGCTCTATATTGTACTAGTAATCATTGCTATTAGAGTGTTTGCTCAGTTGAAGCTCTATATTGTACTAGTAATCATTGCTATTAGAGTGTTTGCTCAGTTGAAGCTCTATATTGTACTAGTAATCATTGCTATTAGAGTGTTTGCTCAGTGACAGAGTTCTCCCGTCTCTCCATCTTCTTTGTAAACCGAAGGGAAAAAAATCTGATGGGTAACAAATGTAATCCAATCAGAGTATTTTATTTTTACAAGAGTTGGGGAGACCCGGGACCCTGTTATTGAAGAACCACTTTGAAACAATCAAATAATCTTTAAGATCATCAATAGTGACTTAATATCTGAATATTATACTGCTGTCATCTGAGTGGGAACTAGCGTACAGCAACAGTCCTCATAGACATCTCTGCCTCATGCTGCAAAAGCTGGGGTTCTGGCTAATTATGGAGAGTATAAAGAGCATGACTCACCTTACTCTTTTCAGTTTGGAAAAATGACATTTTTCTCGAGCGACAATGTCTATCGGAAATGCATGAATTGAATTAAGTAGGTGCAGGTTCCATCCTCATTATAGTGAGTGTCTCTGACACATGCTCGCTACAGTAGATGGCCTCTCCACTTTTAACCCCACACCACTGGTAGCCATATTATTTTTGATTACCCAATTTACTTATTTTAGGCTGCACTGATGGCTGTGACGTGCAGCTGTGCCAAAACCAGTGCATACTGTGAAAAATAAACTCTTTGTGGAAAATAAATAACTTTGTCAATCTCTAACTGAAGGACAAGCTGTCCCGCGTTAAATGGCTCTTAATGGGGTAAGGGCAGTGGGTTTGGACGTCCCAGTGAGTCTGGTACAAGGCCCTGTAGTAGTGGGCGGAGACAGCTGGCAAACCTAGAGCGCCAGCAGGAGTAGCAACGAAAAAAACGAAAACAAAACATCGGTGGGGGGCGGCTGAGGGATAAATAACTCAGGTTCTCACAGACCTCCCCTGCATACTGAGTTCCACACAAAAAGAAGGGGGAAAAGCTCACACTCACGAGAGACTATTATTCTCTGTTCAAAAATACAAATCTCCGCGGATACTGTAGCATGACCTTGAATAGTGGAGAAAAACACATACATTGTCATCACAAAATATTTAACAAATTAGCCTATGTAAATATTATTATTAATTAGCATGATTAATTATCTGGTATGTGAGCTTTTATAGCAAACAAAGTTGCAGATACAACTTACTAATTAGTGTGAGATGGGGTTCAGTGTTGGTATTCAAACAACGGTGTAAAGTAGCTTACCAGACAAATGTGGTAATGTGGCATTCATCAGCAAAGTGTTGTTTCGATAAGAGGAATTAAAGAACATTATACATTACAGTAGTTCCAATCAAGAAATCTGATTTTGGTTATAGGCTCTCTCTCCCGTGCTCAAACAAGCATGACAGCATACATAGCCGTTCTGAAATGAAAGTAATCAAAAATCAGCTTTGCTAATCAGACGTGTCTCAGCAGAGCAGAGCCGGCTAATGGCTCACACATACTCCAGGTTTTAGGCGATAACCTACAGTTGGAAGCCATCGATATTGTCCTTTTATTTTTGCTGAGGTTTGCGTGATCTGTGCAAAAGGACAGTTAACCCATTTTGGGCGGGAACCCCTTTTGGTGTTTTAAACATTATGTTATAATTTAGCTATTGAAAAATAGCAGATCTACAAGCTCATAGCGCGCCACCGAGTGGCGCACTACGAGCTTGTAGGTCTGCTATTTTTGAAAAATCGTGAAAATATTTATTTCAATATTTAGAAGGATTTTTTAAAATTTTGAGGTCAGGCCTAAATGGGTCAAATGATAAGGGACAATATCGGTGGCACCCAACTGTATACTATACTCACCGCCGGGGGTTGCAAGAAAACTAATACATGATGTTACTGAGCCGCAGTGATTGAGTATGTGTCCAGCTTTAGTGGCTGGCTAGCGGTTTGCATGGGACATTTGCAGACATAGCTAAAACTGGCATAAAAAATACCAATAAGATCTTAATTACGATGGAATTGAACATTTAAGTTTTGTTTCTCTGTGTGTTCAATTTGGGAAGAGTTGTCTAGCGCACATGAACCATCTCAATGTTTGTTCTGGACTGGTTGAGTAAACAGGGACTTATGTCAGTATTTCCAGGATGCATCACAATATTTATACATTTTTATATATAAGTGTTGTATAATCGCAACATTACACTTGAGGGTGGCTTTACCATGGTTGTTGGCACTTCAGTGATGCTTGCCACATCACTGACGTGCCAATAACCATGGTAATGCACACCCTATCGTGTAATAGTGCTTAAATATGCCATTCTGCATAATGCAGAAAGGCTATGGATGGGGAAAAAAATTATAAATTATTGACAAAATGTATAAAGATATATTTATCATTGACTTAACGATGATAGCTAAACCGGCTGGGACTGTGACATTCTGTAAGTCTCTGTTTCCACTGCCAATACATCGTAAAATAATAGTATTTGATAACGCTTTAAGACATTATGGAAGCAATGCTAGTCATTTAGCGGAACCAGAGTACACACTGCAGTGTTGATTTATGCATTTGTAACTCTGAGAGTGTAGAAAATCTAACCAAATGGACACGTAAGCCGTTGCTGATGGGAAATTCTGTCATCAGCTCCTGGTAGAAATAGTTTAACCATTTAGACCTATACTGTATAATTGTATATACTTTGTTGTATGACAAATAACATATAAATTGCCAAACTACAGTACAAACTCACAGCGTGTTGCATCGTGATGCGTTGTGAGCTTGTAGATCTTTCATTTCGATTGTTTAACTTTTCGTGAACATCATTGAATGATGTTTGCCTGCAGATGCCGAAAATAGGGATGCCAATTTGAAGGTAGTTCACCATTGCATGGTTTCAGTGTTGGCAATGAATGTCCCACATGCTCAATGAACATTCCTACATACAGTAAGTATGTAGGAATGTAGGAATTGACACAGGAGCGTCATGGTTAAAAGTGTTACTTACTGCCAACACTTTTTTTTTGACTACTGTAACTCAATCTTCTCAATTAATGAAGGTGGCCAGTTATACAGTATAAGTAGGAGAATGGTACAGTACAGCTTCAGTGTCTCTACACCACCGTATAAATCTGGAACATTATAAATCTACAGTAGACTATGGTAATAGAGTGCCCAGCTTTATAGCCTGGCAGCCTCTCACACCTGGAAATGACTTATTGTGTGTCAGTATTATTTTTTTTCCTTTTCCTCTTCAAGGTATTTTGGCTTAAAGTGTAAATAATTAATTTCCCTATTTAAAGAGTGTCATGTTTGATTTATAACACTAAAGGGAGCACAGAGGTGACTGTATGGGGTTGGCATTCACTGACGCAGGGCAGTAACAATTCATTTTGAAACAGAGGGAAAACAGAAAATAGAAAGGAGACTGTATGGAAATATAATTAGCATAGATCTGAAAAATAAATGCTCTACATATTCATTATGAAGAACAACAAGTGAATTTAAGCCGCCCTAAACTGATCTGAATATACACAATTCTCAAACAATTAATAAGCTACTTGGCTTTTACTATTTGTAGGCTACTGTACAGGTTGCAGAGGTGTGAATGTGTATTTAATAGCATAAGCAGGGTAATACATTATTTAATTACATTGAATAATTTGCAGGTGCAAGTTGGATGAGCTTTTTTGTTTTGACAGAACAAGTTAGATACAAAAATCCAATGTCAAAACATAAACCTTAAATTATTTGTGGAGCTACAAATATGAACTTTGATAGAGTTGCTATGGTTACATTGGAAACATAGCAACATACTGTAGGTTCAGATAGTTATTTTAGGTATGGTTGACCTAAACTTTGTGTGTGCATAGTGTGGTAAATGCTACACCTACAGGGATTTATTTTTGGGACCAGGCTTTTAAATGTGAATGTCTCACTTAAAGTCGCTTACTGACTGATACAGTCAGAGCATTTGTCGGCGCTTGGCCTAACAACAAACAAACCAAACACAGAGCAAGATTGTCCTTCCAGGCTATGTGATGTAGACTCCTAATAACTGACCTGGTTGGCCTAACAACAGAGAGAGAGAGAGAGAGAAGGTGGGGGGGTTTACTGCTACCTACGTACATGAAGGTATTTTTACTGTCTGCTCTCATATCATTGGTACTATAGTCTGCCTGGATGAGTACAGGAATACTGACTACTTTAAATGTAGCCTACACAGTGACCCTACATCAAGTACAGTAGCTTACATGCAGCCTGTGACAATAGTGGTGTATTCAATTCATAATGCAACAAAATTATTTTTCTTTTCCCGTTTCTTTTTTTGTCATATTTCGGTTCTTTCATGTGAAGTCTCATTGCACGCATTTATTGTTTACCACTCTTGTCTGACTGCACACAAGACAAAAAAGAAAAACAACTCTGGACACCCAACATCTGTGAGCTCTCATAAGGATTTGTGCCAAGCCAATCTTTATTTTTCCACACCAATTCCAGGGGATGTTCTCAGAACTTCAATCGTCTCTCTCTAAACTCTGCATGGTTCTCTCTCTCTCTCTCTCTCTCTCTCTCTCTCTCTCTCTCTCTCTCTCTCTCTCTCTCTCTCTCTCTCTCTCTCTCTCTCTCTCTCTCTCTCACACACACACACACACACAGGCACGCACGCACGCACGTACACACTTGCCTCTTCTCTCTCTCTGTCTCCTCCTCTCTTCTCCATCCGTCTCTCTGCAGTGAACACAGCTGCTCACTGATATGTTCTGCAAGCCTGTCCAGAGAGGGCAAGGACTCACAGAAGGTCAACCCTTATCTGTCTCTTCCTCTCCTTCCCTCCCTCTATCTCTCTCCCTCCCCCACAGAAACACACACACACACACACACACACACACACACACACACACACACACACACACACACACACACACACACACACACACACACACACACACACACACACACAGCATGGAGTGAGACAACAACTGAACTGGAAGAGGACTAGAGTGGCTAAGCAACAAGCGGGTCAAAGAAAGAGACACAAAAAACCGGAAGTTTAAGTTTAACCAATGAGTTAATCACGGCCAGACGACAGCAAAGCACACACGCTGTTTGTAAGGAGAGAGAGGATGAAAGATTGCGGGAGGAGGAAGAGGAGGTGCAGGTTCTGTCGTTCACGGTGAGGAGAAGCGTGACTGATGAAGAGAAGGGATACAATATGAGTGAGATACAAACACCAAGGAATTGATATAGTATAGAAAGAGATGAGCAACATAGATGCTACTGTGAGAGAGAGAGAGAGAGAGAGAGAGAGAGAGAGAGAGGGAGAGAGAGAGAGAGAGAGAGAGAGAGGGAGGAAGACAACAGATATACTTGTAGATCTGCTGTCATGCGACGGAGGATACATTAAGCAGACAAAGTGCACAGCAGGAGTGATTCTAGTGGAACTCCCCTACTTCCTGCTCTCCCTCTCTCTCTCTCTCGCGCCCTGCTCTCCTCATTCCTTCCATCCCCCCTTATCAGTGTGGGTGCAGGCGTAGGGACCGCCCGCAGAGAGGTGCCCGCAAGGCTAAAACGGCCTGCTTGCCTGTCGCTCTACTCTCTTTCTAACTCTCTCTCTCTCTCTCTCTCTCTCTCTCTCTCTCTCTCTCTCTCTCTCTCTCTCTTCTGTTCTAGGTCAAACGCCATGGGGGTGGGCGATTTCTGAGATAAACTGTCTCGTTCCAAACACGTGTTCACTCGCACACATATGCAGTGAATGTGTGCTCGCAAGACACACACTGACTTACAAGAACACACGCAAGCACACACAATGCACCTACAAAAAAAAGGCGTGCGTGCATGCGTGCATTCAGCTGTGACGTGCATAAGAATGTGGTAGCTTAATAAGTTGTGTGTGTGTTTGTCTCTGTGGGATGTCTGTAGTGACTGATGGCTTGTGGAAGCAGACAGGACAATTCAGCACCATGGACAGCACCATAGCCCTGCACAGAACCACACCATGCTGGGCCTATTCTACCAAACAAGTTTGAATTTAAATACACTGCTGTTCTCTTTGGAAGTTAGTCTCACCTAACAGATGTTTTATTCAAAAGTTTGTGTCCTACTTGCTTCTCATCGACACTGTGTGTGTGTGTGTGTGTGTGTGTGTGTGTGTGTGTGTGTGTGTGTGTGTGTGTGTGTGTGTGTGTGTGTGTGTGTGTGTGTGTGTGTGTGTGTGTGTGTGTGTGTGTGCGTGCGTGCGTGCGTGCGTGCGTGCGTGCGTGCGTGCGTGCGTGCGTGCGTGCGTTTCTGTTTGCATGCCGTTAATATAATAATAATAATGTAATAGCTAGTTTGGCAGGCACACTCATATACAGGTTACTGTAACATTAATCTTTCAGAAGGTGAGCCAGAAAACACTTAGACAGGAGGGAGGCACTCTGCGTAACACACAGATGAGCCAGTACACCAGCATTGTGACAGCCTGCTACTTGGTTGATTGTTGTCAAAAGCACTTGTGGAATCAAGGGAAAGTAGTTTGAAGGGCACACTGCCAAAAGGGAAGCGAACAGAGATGAATAGAAAAGACAGGGAGAGAGAATGCAAAAACACAAACCCCCGGTGGGCTGTCAAGGTGAAAACAGATTAGGACGGTGAGTCTAAGCTTATACATACTGTTATTACAGTGCTTTTCTGTGCTGCCTGAATTGCAACCTATATTAGTCGCCACTTGGAGGAAACTGAGGCCTCTAAACCTCAGACTCACCATCCTTGCAGGCTTTAGGATACGTGTCCATGAGGCTATGGAGAGGGACTAGCCAACCAAGAAAAAATCCACCGTGTGTGTGTGTGTGTGTGTGTGTGTGTGTGTGTGTGTGTGTGTGTGTGTGTGTGTGTGTGTGTGTGTGTGTGTGTGTGTGTGTGTGTGTGTGTGTGTGTGTGTGTGTGTGTGTGTGTGTGTGTGTGTGTGTGTGTGTGTGTGTGTGCTTGTCCCTCAGTGTGCATAATGGAGGAGAGGAGCTCAGAGGACAGATAGACGGAACACATAACTTTGCCTTGTTTACTTAACGTCGTAAATAGAAGTTTAGTTGCCATTCAGAGGGCTGTGTCACAGTGATATGCATGGTGTGTTTGCATCTGCCCACAATGTTGAACTGTTTTTGTATCATTTCACCACATAGAGCCTACTCTCAGAGCCTGACAAAAAATGCCCAGCTAGCCAATCAATTCCACACTCAAATGCACACACACACACACACACACACACACACACACACACACACACACACACACACACACACACACACACACACACACACACACACACACACACACACACACACACACACACATACATACATTTCTTGTCTCATTACTGAAGATAACGATTGCTATCTTCCACACAACACCACACACCTATGATCTGCACATTCATACATGCAGCCATGCACGCTGTGAAGTTGTGGCAAGTTCATATATATAGACATAGCTAGAGAAACAAAGAGAGAGATGCCTTTTCATGTTACTGTGTCAAATATGACTATATGGATTGTTGTCAGCGAGAGATGTGGAGCATACAGAAAGAGACTTAAGTCAGCTAAAATCTGTCACGATCCGTGTCTTGTTCTTTATCCCTGCTGTGTTTTATTGTGTTCCTTGTTTGTGTTCTACTTTACAGTTGTGTTAATTTTTTATTTAACTAATAGTTTACTTTACCTTTTATTTAGTTCCCAGTGTTTCCAGTTTCCATTAGTTATCTGAACCAGTCTGGTGTAACCAGTCCTCTGATTTGCCAGTATTTCCACCTGTGTCCTATTAGTCCCTCGCAGACCCATAGAGAGAGAACTATAATAACCTCTGTATTTGTGTATAACTGTGTGATATGCTGTAGGTTGGCAGCTACTGTTGAGCAGACGTACAGTAGCTGCCATGCATACATTGTATTGGCAGTTGGCTTGAACACAATTCAATTAGCAATGTAAACTGCTTTTACTCTGACGCAAACATGACATGATGCCTATGTAACGCTTTCACTGTCTTTCTCCCTGTCAGGTATCGTACACAATTCATGTCATGTCTTCACATCACAATGGTTTCAAGCTGTTTTGGTCCCAATTACGGTCCTCTTTTCTGGTTCCAATGAGGACTGAGTTTGTTATTATAGTTGAGAAGACACACCTGCCAAACACTTCTTACTTTCAGCCCATATATTCTCTAGCAGGAACTGTACAGAACAGCACAGTGGCTTAATCACACACTTGCCTTTGATTTGCTCTCCACTTTCTCTTCTCCTTAGCGCACTCTTCCTACTGTAACTCTCTTATTGTCAATGTTTTTCCATCCGTTCCACATTTAGAAAACTTTCTGTCTTTGCATCTCTTCCACTCCTTCCTCCTATGGTGTCCCTCTGTCCTCTCTTCCTCCCCTATGCTTTGTGTCTAAAGGCTTCATTTATACCTTAAAATAATGTACTTTGGTCGGTTAGCAAATTCTGTTATTTTGTCAATGGAGACAGTGGTATACGACTTGTATATATATTTTTGTACGATGGCTTCTTTTTCAAGCTCCCTCTCTCTTTTGCTCTTTTGCTCTTTTGCTCTTTGCCTCTCTCTCTCTCTCTCTCTCTCTCTCTCTCTCTCTCTCTCTCTCTCTCTCTCTCTCTCTAGCCTTTCTATCATCGCCCTGCACCATGCACACTCCCCCGTTGTCCTGCACCACCTCCCCACTCTGCCTCTCTAATCTTTCAGCTTTTGCTAGCAGAGGAAGAAATGTAGCCTGACAAGAAGCAGGGATTCACCCAATAGAGATGTCTCGCTTTTCTTTCAACCCACTTTCCACTAGTGCAAGAACTCTCTCTCTCTCTCTCTCTCTCTCTCTCTCTCTCTCTCTCTCTCTCTCTCTCTCTCTCTCAGAACAGAATAGCAGTAGAGCTGTTTTGTTTTTGTTATGTGGGGGTTTATGTCAGGCCGGATGTCATGCTATATATCACAGTCAGCATGCCATATTGAACTCCATATATGGGCCACCCATTAGGCAATTATATTACAGGATTGTGACAGGCCTAAGTGCGAGGGGACCACTCGACCTCGACACTCACAACGCCGTTCACAGCAGCTCGCTGTCAGCTTGGAACTATTCATTTAAAGATCCTGGTGCGTTGCCAGGAACACGAGGGCTGTGTGTACAGCAGTGTAAGAGAGACGGAGGCAGACGGAGTCTGTGGGAGACACTGCTGTTGTTGCTGCAGTGCAAGGTTTCTCAACAGGTTTACTTTGCTCTGTCAACCCCCTCGCCCCCTCCGTCTTTTAAAACCAAGTGAGACTGTCCCCTCTGGATGCTTTCTCTATTAAAGTCCCCTTCTCGAACACAATGCTACCACTTGTGTCTTCCACTCTCTGATCCCTTCCCCTCTATTTATTTTTACTTTCTCTCTCACGCACGCACGCACGCACGCACGCACGCACGCACGCACGCACGCACGCACGCACGCACGCACGCACGCACGCACGCACGCACGCACGCACGCACGCACGCAGTACACACATGCATGCGCACACACGGACATAAATTCTATGCCAATTCCTCTCCCTCCTTTTGCTTCTCTGAGACAACACATCTGCAAAGATGTGCACATTTACACCAGAACAATGTTGTATGCACACACACAAATACACACGCAGACACACACAGGGAAACACATACAGTACACTGGTCAGTCCCTGTGTCAGTGTTGTCTCTCCATGGGAGAGAAACAGAATACCACAGCCCACATCTGTCATCACACCCTAACAAACATGACCCACATGGCGTGTCCTGTTTATTCCAAACCCCATACTTACCTTATCTGTGTTTTTTCCTTCCCTTATCTGTGTGCTTTACTGTGGGGTCGGTAGCGCCTCACAGCTAGAAGGTCCTGGGTTTGTGAGCGCTGGGGGCGTGTTCTCTCCTCCGTGTCATCAGTCCCCATACCCTAGGTGGGGTTGGCAAAAGGGCCTTTCTGTGTGGAGTTTGCATTTTCTCCCCGTGTCCCCTAGAATTAGGTACCCTCACAAAAAACATTATATTATATTCCTCCATCAATTAAAATGACCAGACCACAATATTTTACTTACACTATCCCAGACAAAATTCCCACATCATTCAAAAACATTTGTGTATTGGGTCATGCAGAGAGAAAGGGGCGTCCAGCTTACGAGACGATCCACGACTCATAAGCTTCGGTGGAGTTCTGGCAGTGTCCAACATCTTGGGCCATGTTTATCAGGCTTTTTTCCAGGCTTCCAGGCTATACCTCTAACGTATAGTCATGTCTGCCACCTCCAGCTCCGCCTCCTGTCTTTTCGGCAGCTGCCATGTCACCTGAATTTCCCTCCAGGTTTATCTTATATTTTCTTATTTTAAATCAACTCATACAGTCTGACGAGGTGGATAATCATGACTTTACCTTTTTCATGTTGCACAGTGTGACATACATACAATAACCTTAACACTGTAGAAATCGAAGGGACAAACCTATGTCAGATCCTATAGGCATAAAACCTTTTTCCCCTCTTACATCTCTTTCCACTCTTTCATCACTCTTTCCTTATATGACCTGCATTATTCTAACTCCCTCATCTCAAAGAGCTCTCATTTTCTCGTCCGTCCGTCCGTCCGTCCGTCCGTCCGTCCGTCTGTCTGTCTCACCCTCTCTATCACTCTCTGTCTATGTCTCCAGGGTTGTCAGCTTTAGGTCGACTTGCAGCTCCAGCAAAATTTTGTCTTTTGTGACTAAGCATGGACAGAGAATATAATCCCACTGAAGTCCACAGGCTGTCTAGCTGGCTGGTTGGTCCTCAGGATGAAAGAACTCCATCTCACAGCCAGACGGCCAGTGCTTTGTCAGCTCCAGCTTGGGAAAGGTGATTCTTAACCAGATGAAACCTATTCCCTAGTCTCTAGTCCCTATTCTAGGGTGAACATTTGACGAAAATAGCAGATCTTTAAGATCACTTGCTCGTTGTGGGCTTGTACATCTGCTATTTTCGTAATTTAGTAATTTGATAGTATAGTATTGAGCCCTGGGAGATCCCAGTCAACTAAGTATATACTGCAGTGTAGGATGTTGTATGTGCTTAAATTGGAATCAGAACTCCAGGATTGTGTTGACAATTAAAACACATATCGAGCCATATTTGAAACCAATTCAATCCATCAATACTGTATGCCAATAACATTTGAACGCAGCAGGAGCTGCAGTTCATACAAGTCTCACATCACATGTGTCTTCACACAGGTCTATGTCTCATTATGTGCCCAGTGCCCGCTGCATTCATATGTACACAATAACGTGATGTTTGAGTCCTCCTGTGCATTTATTTTTCCTGCCCTTCCGGGGAATCGAACCGGCAACCTTTCGGCAACAAGGGCGCTCTTCTAACCCTTAGGCCACCGCTGCATGTGTGCGCGTGTTTTGTACATCTGTGTTTGTGTCTGTGTGGGTGAGACAGACAGATGCCCAGAGAGAGAGAGAGAGAGAGAGAGAGAGAGAGAGAGAGAGAGAGAGAACAATTACATCTTACCTACCAGGGCCTGTTCTCTATCTCCATGGTGACACGGCCGAAGCTGAAAGTATTTTTCTCATCTCAAGGAGATGTGAGCAGGAGTGCAGCCATGGGATCTATTGTATCTCTATCATTTTCCCTTCAGCCCCCCCCCCCTCCCCCCTCTCTCCTACTCTTAGTTCATCCTCTTTTAATTAAGAGTGGTGGAAGGCAGTGCTGATAAGCTGCTCTCAGAACATGTCTCTCTTTCTGCTCTTTGTAGCCGTCAGTCTCAGAGGGAATGAAAATCACAGTCCAGTAGATTACATTACAGGACATTTGGTAACACTTTATATTAAGGTCGCCTCTATAATGCATTATAAGCTCATTTATAATGCATTATAATGCACTTATAAGACATTATAACACTCGTTATAAATGTTCATAACCATGTATAACTCCTCATAACCACGTTTATAACGTATTGTAACTGCTAGTCATAATGCGTTATTATGCTCACTGGAACAGCACATTATAACTACCATCACTTAGTCAGTTATAAAGGCATGATGTAATGTGTCATAACGCATTATAACCAATATGTTTATTAAATGGAATCGTGTCTTATAAACGCCAATAATATGCTACATGGTTTTGAGACGGTCACTATGTCATGCTATAGGGTAATTATAATGCATTATAAATGAGCTTATAATGCATTATAGAGGCGACCTTAATATAAAGTGTTACCGGACATTTTTCTAACTGGACCTGTCTGTCTGTCTGTGTCTCTCTCTCTCTCTCTCTCTCTCTCTCTCTCTCTCTCTCCCTCTCTCTCTCCCTCTCCCCCGTATAATAGCCAATCATGTCAATCATGTTCCTAGAACATGTTAATAGACAGAGACTGGGAGGCACTGACTCGTCTAGTTATTATACAGTAGGCTATGTGAGCTCATAATGCAGTGAGAAATGTCCATAATGTGTTTTGTTTTATTAGACAGCATTCAACAGAGAGTGTCAGGGAAGACAGGGCGAGAATACAGCACTTGAGAAGACAATACTTGCTTACCATAATTTGTTAATTTGACAGTGTTTCACACTTCACCATGTCTTCAATCAGTCAAAGAGGACTATAAGACATTTACTTATTTAATAATAGACAGAGGCGACTTTATATTAAGGTTGCCTCTATAATGCATTATAAGCTCATTTATAATGCATTATAATTACCCTATAGCATGACATAGTGACCGTCTCAAAACCATGTAGCATATTATTGATGTTTATAAGACATGATTCCATTTAATAAACATATTGGTTATAATGCGTTATGACACATTATTAGTATAAAAACATTGAAATGTTTTCTTTCTTTCTTTCTTTCTTTCTTTCTTTCTTTCTTTCTTTCTTTCTTTTTTTCTTTCTTCCTTTCTTGCTATACTTCTATAAAGGGTGCGTGCCAGAAGAGTACTGTACAAAATTGGGACAGATGTTGGTAATTGGAGATATTCTCATTAGAATTTAGATTGGTTGGTGAGCTCAGAATGAAGTGTGTGGGTGAAACAACACTTCTAATTGGTGGCTGTAGGAGACAGGTCACATGACTGTTTTTACATTACCACCACAAGAAACGGAAAAGTGTCTTATTAACAAGAACTGCTGCTTGTGCTTGCTTTTTGTTTCTACACACGAATATCCTTCGTTTTAATTTAACTCTGAGGACTGAGGCAGTACAATATGGAACCTAATGGGCCTGTGTTTACACACTCACAGCATCAACACTAACTTATAGCTGATTTCTGAAAATGAATGATTTGCACATAAACATAAATATGCATACATATGCATATTATGTATAGCCAAGCAGGGTTAGTAATTAGGCCTACTTCATATCCACAGCTTAATAGTAGGCAGGCAAACTGCATGTTAATCACTTCTTAAAAGCGGAATCTATGCTGCTTCCGTGCAGATTCATCATAACGCGGATGTTTCTGACTTCATGATGCATCCCGGCAGGGGCGTCAGACTGGGGGGAAAAGTGGGACACACTTACTAAGGCCCCAGGGTGTGGGGGGCCTCAAAAGCCTGGATTACACATAAAAAACACAAAACATGTGTGTGGGGGGGCCCACAGTGATTGCATTTCCGAGGGCCCAGAATTTGGTGCTATAGGCCCCTGCATCCCGGTTACAATATTAATGCTTCTAAAGAGAGATCAGAATTACTTGCGTGATGTAGAAATGGAAGATTTCACTTCACAGTTTTTGGGGGAAATGCAAGGCAGGAGTTTTCAGAATAAAATCTCCCTCATCTGTTTGGCACTTTATTCTTTATTCTGAAAGATTCCCCGGCACCAGAAGTGTTAAGAACAACTAGTGAGAAAGAAATAACAGCCATGGGAAAAAGACAAGAAGGAAACTTGTGATATAAACTTTTCCAGTCTGAAAATAATGAGCACCCACACTGAGAAGTTTCTTGCATTTTCTTTTTCTTGTTCTGAGAAAGCACATCACATCCACGACTCAGTAGCAACACTTCCTTCCTTCCTCTCTCTCTCTCTCTCTCTCTCTCTCTCTCTCTCTCTCTCTCTCTCTCTCTCTCTCTCTCCCCCCGCTGTCATTCAGATAGACTAAGGATGTTACATTCCTCATACTGTACAGTACCGTATGTCTAAACCTTTGATGGTCTGTTCTGCTTTTTTTCCCTTTGTGCCCAACATGCACATTTAACCTCCAACACGGTTTTATGTTGTTAAACTCCTATACCACACATTTATACTGTACAAATGTATGTCAATGCTAAATGTTTTAATGCTGATGAGGTCACAAATGAGCTCTCTCATTCTTTCCCTGTCAGACTTGGTATAATAGAACCACGAGCATAATGTAATACAGTATGTCTCTCCAGTATGAAACAAATGCTGCTGTGTATGGAGCAGAAGACAATCAAGACAGTAAGACACATGAAGATAGAATGCAGTCACTGTCACTGACAGTTATTCATGTAACGCTATAACCATTACTAATAATCAAAATGAATTACTTTATTCAGCTATAAAGCATTCCATTTAGGAACTTGCTTTGAGTAATGAAGATCATAAGCATGAGCTACTATATGTTGAAGCAATGTTCCGACTCATTGTTTGGGTCGTGGACTCATTTATATGAGTAGCGAATAAATATCCCTTTTTTCCTCCCTCCCTTACCATTACCATTTTTCTTTTTTTATTATTTGAAGACAAGGATTGCTTCACTGCTTTTTGCAGATGATCATGTGGTACTGATGGCACCATCGAGACCTTCAACTTTCACTGGATCGGTTTGCAGTCGAGTGTGCAGCGGCTGGGATGAGGATTACCATCCTGGATTGTGCACTCGAGACAGGGAACGAGACTTTGCCCCAGGTGAAGGTGACGTTTAAGTGTATCGGGGTCTTGTTCACAAGTGAGGAGTGGACGGAGCAGGAGATCAGCTAGAAAATCGGAGCAGCAGGAGTAGTATTGCAGGACTTCGCTCTACCGCACTGTTGTGACGAAAAGAGAGCTGTGTCAGAAGGCAAAGCTCTTGATATACCGACCAATCTTCGTTCCTACTCTCACCTACGGTCATGAACAAAAGAATAAGATTGCGGATGCAAGTGTCCGAAATGAGTTTTCTCAGATGGGTGGCCGGCCTCTCCCTTAGAGATAAGATGAGAACTAAGAAGTTCAGTCATGCGTGACTGGTCTGCTCCTTGACTTGGAAAGGTTTAGGTGGGACCTCGGGATCCCTTAGGAGGAAGTTACTAATCTCTGTTGGAACTGTTTCCCTCGCAACCCGATTCAAGATAAGCGGTTGAAGATGGATGGATGGATGGATGGATGGATGGATGGATGGATGGGTGGATGGATGGATGGATGGATGGATGGATGGATGGATGGGTGGGTGGCCTGGATGGATGGATGGATGGCTGGATAAAAAAACAAGATGTAGTGATGTACTGAAAATAGCAGATCTACAAGCTGACGGCATCACCTCAGGTGTTGTGCTATTATAAGACCAATAGCAAACAGGTTAGGCAATCAGTCCCAACTTCCCAAGTCATAAAATGGAATTATAAAACAGATATGAACATCTCTAAAGATATAATTACTATTACTATGTGAGATAAATATGACTTATTACTGCTTTGTACCCTACTATTATAACTTTAATATTACCTACTTGTATACGTTTTGTATACATATTGTACATGGTTAACAGACACAGTCTGGCATTCTGACACACCAAAATTTATGAGCAAGTATGAAAGGGAAACTTTTTGGATAAAGATGTCCAAGTTGATGTTTTGTGTATATTGTAGTAGGCCTACTGTAAAATATAATACTGTAAATGTGTTGCGTTGTGTTGTGTTCTATATCCTGTGTCCACATTGTGGCAGTAGAATGAACTATTCCTGCATGTGCATTTGTACTTCAGAGAACGAATCTATCAATGGTCAAAACGGTCACTCATTGTAAAACAGATTTTTTTTTCTAGTTCCAAAATAACTCAAGAACGGATGGCTGTATTTTCATCAGACTTGGTATGAATGATCAGTAGGTTGCCCTGAAGAGATGATTAACTTTTGAATTGAAAGGATCAAAGGTCAATGCCATAACGCAGGTCAATGTCAAAATCAAGAATGGATGAGCAAATTTTGGTGGCAACGATCAGTGGTCTGCCCCGAAGAGATGATTAACTTTTAGGTCATGGTAACAATCAAGGTCAAGGTCAAAATGACATAATCAGTCATAGTCAGGAAGGGTGAAACATAAAACAAGAGATGCAGCTGTGGGCAGGTGTTGTTTTTGTACCTCCAAGGCAAGTTTTTCTCCTTCCCCCATGTTTCTACACTTAGACATTTGTTTGAAGAAGTTATTTGGCTATTGTTTAAATACATTTACAAGCAAATATGTAAGTTTTTTTCAAATTGATAATTGGTAACTTGTGGTATAGGACTCTCCAAAAATCATTGGACTCTAAATGCTGGCATCGACCTGGCTCTAATGCAATCTGTTAATCCAGCATATATGGATCCAGCACTACTAGACAATTAAAACACTCCTGTCCTCCTGTCCTCCTGGCTAACAGCAGAAGCTGGCTATGCACACCGAAATGTCAACATGTCAAATAAATTGGAGAGAGGGGGAGAGAGAGAGAGAGAGAGAGAGAGAGAGAGAGAGAGAGAGAGAGAGAGAGATGCATACAGAGTAGGACAGAGAAACAGAGAAGGAGAGACACATGTTGAGATTACTGCATTTGTTTTTGGGGCGTACCTGTACCTCCTGGCGGCGATTTTCCAGTTCTTAATATTCAATGCTTTATTGTAAACAACACAAGTGATTAGAGTGGAATTAAGTGGCTCATGTCAATTTCCTGATAGTGTGCAATACTACCCACAGTATAACCATAAATCATTATCATTACCTTGTTAGAGTAATTGGCATGTCGTTAACACTTCATTAACAGGCTACATCTGTATGAGATGGTAAATGTAGGCATGAATGAAGTGAATGAAGCTCCCTCTGAATGCCATGGAAACTAAAGGTTTAATGAATAGGATGGAGGACACTTTGGAGGTCTACTTTGTGTGGCTTTAGCCTTGATATGCGACTTTGCCTGCCTGCTCTCTGCTGAAGGGAGTAATACTACTGGCCCTTCTCAGCCCTTTTAATGCAGTAATTGTGCTTACAATTACCAGGTGTGGGAGTCTTTGCTGCAAGCCTGGCAGTGTTAACGATTGTGGCATTTTCAGTCAGGACTGGAGGATTCTTTTACATTGCAGTTCTCCCCTCTTGTTAACACTGCAGTAAAGTGAGCTGAAGTGAAATAAAGTGCTTTGCTTGGCGCAATGGAGAGTGTCCTTGGGAAATAATTGTGAAAGACAAAGGAACATAGAGAAGGATGGATGGACAGATTATTTGGGAAACATCGGCATGTATGCACGCACGCACGCACGCACGCGAGCATATGCACTCTCTCTCTCTCTCTCTCTCTCTCTCACACTCACACTCACACACACACACACACACACGTGCACACACCAGTACACGCATATGCACTGTATGCATTTTTCAGGGTGCAGCAGCACTAAGTACAGCATGGGTCCAATACAGTGCAGTTTCCCCTGTAATAAGAGGCTCTGGCAATAACTCCAGGTGGTGTATGCGGTTGTCACGGTGATGAATGGTCTCCAGGGCAACACAGGAAGTCCATCTGGGAGGAGATCTTAAAGAGGAAGTAGATAACAGAGATGGAGGAGACACAGCCAATACCTGATTTACTCCAACTCATCCATCATCCCAAATACACAGCAGTGGGTTACTATTGGCTTTTATATTAACAAATTGAGCAATAAAAGTAAAAAAACATATTGGCTTTTGTGGCAAGAAAAGCATCAACAGCCAACTACTGGCTAATGCAATGACAAAATCACCAATTGTGTATTATTATCAGCTTTTCACTGTAAAATCATCTGTGTTAATTTATGCATTTGTAACTCCAAGATTGTACTAATGCAACCAAATGGACCATGGCCCATTTGTACACTCTCTGTAACACTAATGATTTTATTGTGTGCAATGCAGGCTGCGAGCAATGGTGCTGTTTACTAATGCTCTACAGAAACAGTAACACCAGAAAATGCATCCTACTTTACAAACTCTGGCAGATCGAGGCAGGACATCCCTTCTCTGCATCATGGCAAAATAGGAAAAGATAAAATGTTTTTAAGTAAAAAAAAAAAAAAAAAAAACTAAACTATAAAGTCGTATTTTCAAAGACTTAGTCCTATCAGTCAAGGCTCAGATGTAAATCTACCCAGAATAAGGGTTGATGTCCTAGGATTATTTCTCTTTCTCTCTCGTGTTCTCTCTGTCTACCCCACAACCCTTCATACAGCACTCCAGGCTCTTTCTCTCTTTTTTTCCCTCTGTCTCATTAAGATGGACTCAGAAGTTCAACATGAGGCCTGTTAAAGACTGAGGCCGTCTGAAGTCGAAGATATGACCTATATGAGGAGGCTTATATTTAACCATGTTCACCATACTCTGTATTTAGTGTGGTTGCTATAGGCAACACACTATTGTTCCCGGTCCGATATGTTTTTGCCAGCAAAGTGAACATGCTTTTTGTTAACTTTTGTTAACATGCTTCACACACACTGTTGTTATTGTTGTCATGCTTCACATGCCATCATAATATTTAAACGGTAAGACGGAATCCAGTTCCCAGTGGATACCTCACGACTCGCGTCGTCAACCACACATGCAATTTCCCAGAATTGCACCTATCTAGTTTGTTTTTATTTCCGATACTATTTCTGTGGTTTTCACCAACATCCACACAAATTGCATCAATACACAATATATTATTCATACAACAAACTCACCACAACATGCATTACAACACAGAAGATTATGGAATAACTGTGGTGTTCCCTTGTCCCACTGACTGATTAGTAAACAGCTCAGACTCATCACTCATGAACATCAAAGGGAATTTTCATTGTCATACTAAAAATCGCTGATCGTGTGTGTGTGTGTGTGTGTGTGTGTGTGTGTGTGTGTGTGTGTGTGTGTGTGTGTGTGTGTGTGTGTGTGTGTGTGTGTGCGTGTGCGTGTGCGAGCGACGGAGTGCATGTGCAATGGATTTTTATGTAAATGTCTGCACACAGTACTGTACATGCATGTGTATCAAGTAAAATCAAAGGAGTTCTTTCAAGGGAAACATGTATTACTTACTGTATGTGACGTACTGCACAGCATTAAAAACTGTTTGTTTACAGTCAGATTACCCAGGCAGTGTTTTTGACAGAGATGTCTGTTTTACCGTGGAACATGTTCTGGATTAGAGTTTGATGCTGAGAGAGACAGTTTAGCACAAGGGGCCCTTCTTCTTCTTTTGTTTTTCACGCATTTTTCTGGCACTGGCACCATGAGGGCTGGGATGGATTATGTTTAAGGTTGTGTTTTAACTACTGTAGAGGGAAGGTACATGTGTGTAAAGGTATAACACTTTACTCTCCCATGTTTGATGAAAAAGCAGCACCCTTGGGGTGTGTGTGTGTGTGTGTGTGTGTGTGTGTGTGTGTGTGTGTGTGTGTGTGTGTGTGTGTGTGTGTGTGTGTGTGTGTGTGTGTGTGTGTGTGTGTGTGTGTGTGTGTGTGTGTGTGTGTGTGTGTGTGTGTGTGTGTGTGTGTGTGTGTGTGTGTGTGTGTGTGTGTGTGTGTGTGCGCTCGCGTCCGTGATCTAATACACCATTTTTAAATCTACATTTTGGCGGAAGTTCTTTCCCAAACAAATTGCATGTGGAGAGGAGAATCCCCTAGGACAGTAATTTTCTCAAAATGCTTTGTACTGTCAAAACTAGATTAAAGCTACATTTATTCTCTATGTATATCTGTATAGCTATTTCTTTTTGGAATGCCTGCTCAGTGTGGTAGATAATAATAACACCTTGCCATTCACCTTGCCATGAAAAAGATTTGCTCTACACATGTTCAGATTTGTGTGTTACAGTAATAGCAGTTAACTCACGTGCACATAATTAAGATCGGCCTGTGTATCAATGTATGCAACTCATACTGTGCAACTCATACAGAGTCTTAATTAATTTTATGGGCAATTTTGTAGGCAAAAAACTGCAAAATAGCACACCTACGTACAAGCTCAATGCAATCATTGTGAGCTGGTTTCTGCCACGCAACACATTATGGCTAAGTATAAAATGTGGCTTACGGGGTTAACCACTGCAAGTATAAAAGTGGCTTCATAAGGTTGCATACAGTAGATTGTGTAACATTCAGAGTTAAATTAATACTACAGTCTTGGACAGCACAGTATAACCAGCTGTAATTCTTGTTACTGTCAGTGGTGCATTATTAATTAACCACTTAAGCTCTATTTTAAATAGTGAAAATATCAGATCTACACATAGATCGACTATTTTCACTATTATTGTTTGTTTGTTTTTCAGGTGTCAAATGTCATTTTAATACAGCAAATCCAATACTTACAGTAGCCTATTTGTAAGTAAATACTGTATAGCTGAACACAACTGAGTCAAGAGAACGCCTGAAAGTTTATATCCTCTGTAACACCATCCTCAGCTCCTCATATCCATCATGAAGTCAACATTAATATCTCATTACATGGAGACTGGGTTCTCTCATTTATTATTTCTTGCAGCATGCTAATCCTGCCTTGCGTACTGTATATGGAAAGAAAAAGAATAAACTTGCACACTCATCTGCTCCAATATAATTTATTGACAACGTTTCGAGCCCAGGCTCTTCACCGGGTCAAACTTGAGAAGTGTGTACCTCACTTAAATAGACACCCACAGGTCACGGTATCAATCAGGGGTGCAGGGGTGGAACAACACAACATGATAATTAGCTAAAACAAATCTAATAGATTTGAATGGATTTTAATATTGTTCAACATTTACATATCCACAAAACAGTGGGGAAAAAACACAAATGAACAGCATGATTTATAAAATCTATAGAAAAAATAATTTAAATAATCAGGTAATTTAATCTTAGACAACAAATAAGAGTTCTAAATAATTAATTGTGGAATTATAGAAAGTGGTTGATATATAGGAAATTCCTTGTTCATTCCTTTAGGAGACATCGTGCTTAGGGTTTAAATCTAAAAAGATTTCCGCTGTTGCAGAAATCTATTGAGATCTCCTCGTTGTCTAGGGTATTTTATGTTCAATCCCCTGGTATCTTCTTTTTTTGTTGCCTATACTGTATTGAATGCTGGTGCATTAGCAAGCAACAACAAGGCAAACCATTTCAGCATGTAAACTGCCATATTTGTCACTGAATGCAGCAAGCACCTCACCTGCCATGGCGAGGAGTCCACCACTTATGATGTCAACTGACAACTTCAAAGGCTTACTTTATTTAATTCTTACCCATATAGATCCACACACATTTTATCATAATAATCCTGATCCTGTTGCTTCATGACGGCTGACAACCAACCAACAGGCCAACAATCTTTTTTTTCTTATCTGACAGAACTGACTACAAGTAAGACGTGTGAACGCGGGAAGCAAACGCAGCTGTTGTGGCAGTCTGACACACACACACACACACACATACACATACACACACAGACCTTGTTTTGTCTTTTTTTAAGTTGTTTTTTTTCTTCTCTTTTTTGTTAAGTTATATTTTCTTTTTTCTTTTCTTTTTTTTAAGTTTTCTTTTTTATTATTATTATTATTTATTTTTTAAAGTTTCCATTTTTATTTTATTTATTTTTTGTATAAAGTTTTCTACTGGGTGCGTGCGTGTGCGTGTGCGTGTGTGTGTGTGTGTGTGTGTGTGTGCGTGTGTGCGTGCGTGCGTGCGTGCGTGCGTGCGTGCGTGTTTTTTGTGTGATACAGCTGCGCCCTCTGGTGGCAGGCGGGTGGTGTTATAGCGTGACACACACACACAGACAGAGACATGTTCTGCTGGGTTACATAGTAGAGGCTCACTGGCATTCGCAATCAGACTATCCATGATGGATGGAAAGACTGGAGACACCTTTGAGACACCTGGTGAAAATTAGATGTATCTGTCTATCCATCTATCTGTCAATCAACCTCGCATAAATTACATCTTTCCAATTGCCTCATGAGCTGAACTCATCCCCCCTGCACCCTCCTACTCCTTCAAGAACCAACAACCTGATACCATGTTTCTGAAATAATGATATCAGACACAGGCCTTTGATATGTCTGCCCCAATTTCACCCATCTCTTTTTGGCACTATTAATCCTTCTGCTTCTGTCAACAGTTAAATTGTTTACTGTTGATATTTGGTGTCAGGCTCAAACATGGGGATTTCAAACCAGGCCTTGCTATTTTTGTGGAAGAGGGAAGATTGGACTATATCCATCTTGGAAGTAGATTTCTCCTGAGTGAATGCTTTGAAGTCTAGTGAGTGAATGAATAAATAAATAAATAAGAATAGTAAGTACAAAGTCAAACGGCAGACATGCAAGCGCACACCAGTCAAGTGTACAGGAACTTCTTTAATAGATTTTGTTTGGCCTGCAAACAGATGAGTATATAGCTCAACTTTGGGGGGGGTTCAAGATTAAATCAAATTAAATTGTTAGGCTTTTTTTGACAAAATAGATCTGCACTGAGTCTCTGACTGAATGGGTCAATGCACAGTACAGTCTTAAATATTCTGAATCTACGACTATCGCCAACATAATTAATAATTAATAATAATAACTATCACCATTATGAATACATGTACATTGTCAACAGGCTTCAGCAGTGAGTATTTGGGCAATATACAGTAGTGTACTGTCCACGCTCAACAGTAGAAAGGTGAATGTACAGTCTAACAGATTACAGTAAAGTCTACAGTATGAGACTACTGTATATTAAGTCTCTGGTTCTGCAGTGTACATCCTAGTAGTCATGCATAAGTGTGCCAGAGTCAAAGCAGAGGTATAGTAATCCCAAACGAAAGGACAGTGCAGTTTCATAAATTAATACCCTATATACTGTGTTGTATTACAGTGTCACGCAGAGGAAAACATTTCAGGATGTGACATTGTGAGCTTGTAAATTTGCTATTTTTTATTTAGTTTTGGAACACAGGTCATTTTTCCTTGAAAAGTAACTGTATTTTTTTTAATTTGTTTTTATCCCAAGATTTTGCAACCCATTTTTTCACCCAGTGTCAATTATCTAATGTAATCCTGGGCGCTACACTTCCTCTGCCAACCTGGGGGGGCAGCGGACTGACCTCATGCTTCCTTCTATGCATGAGTAGTCCGAGTTTCCCCAGCCGGACGTAGCACGTGGAAGGAACATGTTATTTCGACAAGTTCCTTTCCCCTCCATCAGGCGCCCCGGCTGGCCAGAGGGAGGCAGTTTAGAGACCAGGATTACTGCATGTTTTTTGTGAGGGTACCTACCCTAGGGAACACGGGGAGAACATGCAAACCATGCCAACCCCACCTAGGGTATGGGCACTGATGAGCGCCCACAGCGTCCCCAGCGGGAATCGGACCCAGGACCTTCTAGCTGTGAGGCGACAGCACTACCGACTGTACCCCCAAAAAAGTAACTGTTTTGAACGTGGTCAACAAGGTTTCCACGCAACATTGACTTTATGAATAATATACATAAGTTAAAGTTACACATACACATATGCAAACCACTTGTAACTTGCCATGCTGGCTATGAAAGAGTGAGTAAACTATAGGAAACTTGCTGGGGGAAGAAAAGAACGGTAGAAAGTGGGAGAAATTAGCTATGCAGTAGGGTAGAGCAGTTAGGTCACCATGGAGTCCAGAGGAGTGGAATGGGAGCGGAGAGGAGAGGAAAGTGGGTCATGTATGTCAGTGTGTGATGTCAGACTGTGTGTCACCAGTGGGCTGTGTCACTGTCTCATTCCCCTCGAGATACTGACATTGTCTCAGGCTGTCACTGGCCGTGCGTGCGTGCGTGCGTGCGTGCGTGCGTGCGTGCGTGCGTGCGTGCGTGCGTGCGTGGTTCATTCCTTTTACAGTATGGCATGCTTATGTGGGCTTTTGTAGGTTGTGTGTGTGTGTGTGTGTGTGTGTGTGTGTGTGTGTGTGTGTGTGTGTGTGTGTGTGTGTGTGTGTGTGTGTGTGTGTGTGTGTGTGTGTGTGTGTGTGTGTGTGTGTGTGTGTGTGTGTGTGTGTGTGTGTGTGTGTGTGTGTGTGCGCGCGCGTGTGCGTGTGCGTGTGTGCTTGAGCGTGAGAGAGAGTGAGAGTAAGAGTGACACAATGACGTTCTGCTGGCTTTGCCTTTAACTGGTCACACATGACAGTTGTCCTCCCTACAGACACACACACACACACACACACACACACACACACACACACACACACACACACACACATACAATGAGTCAGTCACCAGTAGACTGACCACTACAGCTTCTCTCCACAGTCAAAGCCTGTCTAAAAGAATAATGGCATCTTGTCTGGAAACGATCTCTATTTCACCTATACTTAATAATAAATGAGTCCTCATATACAATCCTCCTTGTCCAATCATGTTCCTTTTCATTTTGACCTTGTGTTTGGACTCATCCAATCACATTCATGGTGGTTTTAATGGCATCCGAAAACATTTCTCCAAACGATTGTGCTGAATGTCAACGTTTCAACAGTGCAGAGAGAGAGAGAGAGAGAGAGAGAGTTTTATTGTATTTACGTTTTATGCAGAGAGATAGTTCATTTGAAATTAAAGTTTACTAACTACTATTAAAGGAAGGGAGCCGGAGCTCGGCTTCACTATCGTACCCAGAAGGTCTAAGAGACACCCTGCGGAAACCCTCACAGACCTGGACTACGCCGATGACATCTGCCTGCTATCTGACCACGTAAGGCAGGCACAGGCTCTCCTGACCAGAGTGGAGTTGGAGTGCGCTAAAGTTGGCCTCAGGCTAAATGCAAAGTAGGTCATAACCTATAACATCCCCCAAGAACATCTGCCCCTAACAACAATAGAGGGTACTGCGCTAAAGGAAGTCAATGACTTTAAATACCTGGGCGGCGTGGGCGCATGGGTCGGCTCCACAGAGAAGGACCTTAAAGTGAGGAAAACACTTGCCTGGAGAGCTCTTAATGGTATGACCAATGTGTGGAAATCCAAGCTGCCCCGACATATCAAGATCAGTTTCTTCTCTGCGACCGTGGAGTCTGTTCTCCTCTATGGCTGTGAATGCTGGACACTAACACAAGCCCTACAGAAATCCCTGGATGGGTGCTACACCAGAATGTTACGTGTGGTATTGAACATCAACCAGGACGAGCACATCACCAACAAGCGTCTGTACGGGGCATTACCAAGTGTATCAGAGAAGATAGCAGTAAGGAGGATGAGACTAGCTGGCCACTGCCACCGACACCAAGAACTCCCGGCCAAAAAGCTTGTACTGTGGGAACCAACAACCAACACATGGGCATCGATCGAGAGGATGTCCCACACCTACCTATGTGGACGTACTATAGAAAGATGCTGAACTATAGAACTGAGCTGGCCAGATGTATGGAGAACCGAGATGACTGGAGACGCCGATGGAGGGCTCGTCTGAGGACGACGTAGAGAGACTATGATTAGTTTGGACTCTGGAGTCAATGGTTTGGGTGCCTATAGAGCCCGAGCACCCACTGACAACATTACCCACGGGAGATAGACGAGCACCCCCGGGGAATACCACATCAGAATAGGAAGTGATGAAACCAAAACAAAAAAACAAGCTCTTCTACCAGCCACAGCGGCAATATGGTTGCATTTTGACACAATATGGGCATGATGATGATGATGATAATCTTGTCATTTTGGATATATGGCAGTTCAAGCTCTAGCACAAAGCCATTTTGAGTCGAGGCCTGAGTAGATTGTTCACTCATAAATCCATTTTAGGATTACAAAGAAGGTATATGGCTATACGGATAAATACACTGTAAAACAGAGCCTTGTGTACAGTAGGCTACATAATGAATGGTATTTCCTTGTCTAGATTATAATTCCCTTGTGTATGATTACCAAACACACTCATTTTGCTCAAGTAATCCCCTTTATCAGTATTGCTTAAGCACTTAATATTCAGTTTTTGATACACTAGTGATCACATTAGCTAAATAAAAAAAGAGCTTACAACTGCATTTCGCTGGGGAAAATAATGCCTTGTTGAATACTTAAAATAATTGGCTGCCAGGCAGCTTATTTATGGCAGACTATCCAAATGCTTCTGAGAGAGGATATCCTGATCAAAGGTTAAAGAAAACAGGGGCTCGTTTGAGGTCTGAGAACATGAATGTTTAATTATTGACAGTGCAATTGATGGGTTCGCACATTTGACACACAGCAGCGGTATCGGCATTAACAGACAAAAAATTGTGATACTAATGAACAGGGACAGCCAGCACAAGAACAAAGACGTGTATTGTATTTAGTTCTTTAAAGTTTGTATCTGTGCAGCCTGCATGGTTCTTCAAATAAAGGGGAAGAAGGGGAATACTGATACTAATAATAATAATTTAAAAAAAGTCAAAGCGACAGTGAAAAGAAAGCATGGGCACCGAGCCTACTCGGTCGCATGAAGAGTAGTCTCTCAAGACAGACTGTTAACAGGGGCCGCTATGAAGAGTAGTCTCTCAAGACAGACTGTTAACAGGGGCCGCTATGAAGAGTAGTCTCTCAAGACAGACTGTTAACAGGGGCCGCTATGAAGAGTAGTCTCTCAAGACAGACTGTTAACAGGGGCCGCTATGAAGAGTAGTCTCTCAAGACAGACTGTTAACAGGGGCCGCTGTTTTCCCCTGTTAACAGTCTCTCAAGACAGACTGTTAACAGGGGCCGCTGTTTTCCCCAATATTTGACGATGGGATTCTCAGATTGCATGAAGAGTAACACCAAGATTTCGCCAGTAGTGTCATTGACTGACGGTTTATAAACAGCTTCAAGTCTGTACTACTTCTGTGTTGCATAACAGTGACATCACAGTCCTTCTTTGTATCTTTACCTAAACAAAATATCTGCACCGGGGCCTATTGCCAGGACCGTGGACACCACCGTTAATATAAAAAATCACACCCGTGTGAACTGAGTGGTGCAGTGACGTCACACACTAACCATAGCAACCATGCTCACCTGTACATGGCCCCACGTACAGGTACACACCTGGTACACAGGTACAGACACGGGTACAGACAAAGCTGGTTATTGGAGTGGTTTGCACCACTCAAAAACAACCAAACAAACAAAAATCCTGTATATGTTTTTAACACTAGACTGGTGCCCGGCTGTAGAGCACTGAGTCGGTAACGATGGAAGTTTGGAGATCCATGCCCCCACCCGGCTATGCAATACCCGTTGTACCCGCATCAGAGTACCCATTCCATCCATCTGTCTGTGTCCCCTTTATACTGTATATGGAGATTTCTGTCTCTCTCTGTCCCTTTATTCCTATAATATGGAGTTCTGTGTCAGGCATGCCCAAAAATGGAGTGCTGTGATGTCAGGCATGCCCAAATATGGAGTGTTGTGATGTAAGAACAGGCCAGCTCCATATATGGACCCTGGGCGGGGGCCCTGTCCAGAGCCCGGGCAGAGGCCTTTTGTGGCGGTTCTGGACACCCGTGGGTCCGACCGACTCGACACCAGGCACTGCACTCCCTGTGGGGGTGTGGAACGTGTATTACTTGCAGACCTACACACTTACGTACGTATGTACATACAGACAGAGACGTGGTGCATTTATAGATACTGTAGATCAGGGGTACCTTTTTTTTTACTTGAGAGCTACTTTAAAAATGACCAGCAAAACAAGCCAAAACATTATCCCATTGCTGAAAATAGTTTGAAAATGTACCTGAAGGGGCTTTGGAATTGCGGTGCTGGCGTTATATTTAAGACAAACACACTCGGAATGAGATATAGAGGGGGAAATTGGAATTGGTACTGTTTTGTTTTGTTTTATTTTATTTTGTATAACTTATGTAATGCTTGTGTGCAACACTCTTGAAAACACAATATTTCATTGTGGGTTTGAGCTGACTGGACCTATTTGATGTCAATCAATGAAGTCGCCTTAATTTAAGTGGCCTTTAGTTTTTTTTCTCCTTTTTTAATTATATATTTTTAGGGGCATGTCATGTGATCTACCTGCACAGCCTTTGTGATCTACTGGTAGATCACAATCTAACTTTTGGGCACCCCTGCTGTAGATAGATAACATCATCTGGTGAACCTCGAAATGTCAATGGGATACAGTATGCTGTAGTGTAGTGCAGGCCTGGACTGGCCACTATAATGTCAGGGCTGCATTTTGGACCCAGTTCAGCCCTGCTGTAGTGAGGCTAATGCATTTTTAATAAGGCATGTATACTCTCAGATTAAGAAAAAATCTAATGAATCTACTTCCACTTCCACAAATAACATGTTTTATGGAGTGATGTGTCCTGATGACAACATTCACTCTCTCTGTGGAAATCTTCCCACCACTAGACAGCAAATCTCATAATAACATGTTATTGCCTCTGACCAGGCTTAACCCCCCCCCCCCCCCCCCCTTACTATCATTTTCAATATCATTTCCCATCCTTTCCAATACTGCATGGCATGCATATGTTTTAGGAAGAATAGGAAGACATTCCAAGAAACAAATCAATGGCAGCTCAAGGGAGATGTCTCATCATTATAGCTAGCTAGTCTATATTGGATAGGCTATATCAGGACTTGACACACACCCATGATGTGCGGGTGCCGTGTTGGCCCATGTATCAGGGTAATCTTCAGATAAAGTAGCCCTCGTCTTATTCTCCTGTCTCCCTTCTCTTCCTGTCTCTCCATTGCCTAATGGAATTCTCTTCCTGTCTCTCCATTGCCTAATGGAATCTATTTTAGCTTGTGTTCAATGTATTTACTGCTGGAGTTTCAAAGAACGTCTGAAGTCTGCAAGACCCACAGAATATATTGTTCTATGACTATGTAGACACCAAATATCTCAAAAGAAAGAACAGAGTCGATCCTACATTCATTGGGACAAAAAGGCTGTCAATGTGATGTTCCATTCTTTAGTTATTGGCAGTTGAATATAGCTTGTTTTCACCAAAAACACTGACTGGGAACATAAAGCAGAGACAGTTTTATTTGTGTAAATTCTATAATATTAGACTAAACCGCCTTGATTTTCTTTAGATCACATTATTTCTAGGTGTCCTGTTCTTTGGAAGTCCTATGATCACTCACGGGTTGCGGAAGAGCACCCTCTATCATGAACACATTAACTCACAGTCAATGAGCTTATTTTATCACGTTATGTGCAGCAAATATAAATCATCATTGCATGGCCTCTTCCATCTCTGGAGGACCTCTACAAGAGACATTTTGGCAGAAGAGCTAACAGCATCCGTAGGGACTCATCCCACCCAGGTCATCACCTGTTTGAACTTCTGCCCTCAGGGAGGCGCTATAAGGTCATGAAAGCAGGAACAAGCAGACTGAGAAATAGTTTCTACCCCAGAGCTGTCATAGCTCTAAACTCTGCACAGACCTGAGATACCATTTTAAAACACGCTCCACCCCCCAATTAAAAATCCTGCCGCTCTGCTCACATGCTATGGAATATGCTTGTAATGTTGTCTGTCTACTTTAACTTTTAACATCCAGGAGTTTAAGGAGAAAAAAATGTATTTGGCAAGATTTTTGCTGTGACCCATCATGACTCTCTAAGATCAAACAACACTCTGACCAGCGGTGTGACACCTTTCGGTCACTCACTCTCTGTCTGTCTCTCTTGTAATAACATCTACATCTGTTTATTGTTCATTTTCTTCGGCCACTCTCTTTTAATAACATCTACATCTGTTTATCGTCCACTCCTTCGGTCACTCACTCTTTCTGTCTGTCTGTCTCTTTAAAACTTCTCTGAGCTCTCTTAGTTCCTTTCCTCTCCTCCCGTCTGTCTTCACTGTGCCCCCACGCTATACTCTGGCTCACGACTGGTTAAATCTCCATCCTCATCGAACAAACTCTCACAGGCTATCTAGTATAGCCTAGTGCCAAAGCTAAAGACCCGGACATCCAGAAACACATCCAGCGAAGAAAACTACCTCCCAGGGTTTTGTATCATCCTTTTTCACTACATATTATTGTCATTACTATTATTGTTATTATTATTATTATTATTTGTATTATTATTATTATTATTATTATCATTATTACTACGGTTTTGTTCTATTATTACTACCACTATATATATATATTACCTATTTTTCTCTGTACAATGTGTTTTCCCACCATCCCCATACTTTCCCCCTCATGCCGTCCTAGTCACTACTTCCCCCGTCTCAGAAATCCCTCAAATCTCATCTATCCAGCTCGTTCACCCAGTCACCACATGGTGGTGGAGGGAGGCCTCTGGAACTGCCATGCAGCTACCAAGAAGAAAATGCCTGAATTCATCTCAGGCCACGCCTCCCTCAAGTCTCTGCATTTCCTTGCTCTGACTGAAACCTGGATTACCCCCGACAACTCTGCAACCCCGGCTGCCCTCTCTGTTTCCCACAAGTTTACCCACACCCCTCGCCCAACAGGTGCAGGGGGTGGCACAGGACTACTAATGTCCCCCAAATGGAATTTCCGTGTCTTAAATCTCTCTCACCTTTCTCTGTCCACATTTGAATTCCATGCTATCTCAATATCACAACCAGTCCCCCTCACCCTCATTGTCCTCTATCGCCCCCCAGGAACTCTTGGGAACTTCCTGGAAGAACTAGATTCCCTGATTAGTTCATTTCCAGAAGATGGCACCCCCCTGATCCTACTGGGCGATTTCAACCTACCTACAGCAGAGAAGTATCTTCCCGTTACATCCCTTCTGGCCTCATTTGACCTCTCTCTATCTCCCTCCCCTCCCACTCACAAGGCTGGTAATGTTTTGGACCTTGTGTTCTCCAGAGCCTGCTCTCCCTCTACACTCTCTGTTACTCCGTTAATTAGGTCTGACCACCACTTCATAGCCTTCTCCCTCTCTCTCTCCACCCTCCCGCCTAAACCCACTAACCCTCCTAACGTCACCACCCGACGCAATCTCAAATCCCTAAACCCCTCCTCCCTCTCATCCTCTATTCTCTCCTCTCTACCCTCCCTGGAGTCCTTCCTCTCTCTCTCACCTGACTCTGCAACCTCATCCTTCCTCTCCTCTATCTCATCTGCATTCGACCAACACTGCCCGCTCTCATCCAGGCCAGCTCGCTCATGTCCACCGGCTCCCTGGTTATCTGAAACTCTCAGATCTGAACGAACACCTCTAAGAGCAGCCGAAAGGAAGTGGCGCAAGACAAAGCTACCTGATGACCTATCCCACTTTCACTCACTCCTCTCTGCCTTCTCCCTCTCACTAACCACTGCTAAAACCTCTTTCTACCACACCAAAATCCAATCCTGTACTTCTAACCCAAGGAAGCTCTTCTCCACTTTCTCCTCCCTCCTTAAGCCCCCTCCCCCCACCCAACCTTCATCCCTCACTGCTGATGTTTTTGTCAACTACTTCGAGAAGAAGGTTGACGATATCAGCAGCTCATTCCCCCCTCTCCCCCATAAAGTGGCATCTGACTCAACCAACACTAACCCCAACACACCATGTATGTCCTCCTTCTCTCCTCTTTCCCCAGACGAGGTCCTACAACTAGTGACTTCCACTAGACCTACCACCTGTCCTCTCGACCCTGTCCCGTCTCCAATCTTCCAGACCATCGCACCTGATCTGCTCCCCTTCATCACCTCCATCATCAACACCTCAGTAACCTCAGGCTGCGTCCCATCTGCCCTCAAGTCAGCCAGAGTAACACCACTCCTCAAGAAACCAACCCTTGACCCCTCAGATGTCAAGAACTACAGACCGGTATCACTCCTTTCATTTCTATCAAAAAGCATTGAACGTGTTGTCTCCAACCAGCTCTCTCTCCATCTCTCACATAACAACCTGCTGGATCCCAACCAGTCCGGATTCAAAAAGGCCCACTCCACAGAAACTGCCCTGCTGGCAGTCACAGAAGCACTACATGCTGCCCAGGCTGCTTCCCACTCCGCAGTCCTGATTCTCCTAGACCTATCAGCAGCATTTGACACAGTGAACCACCAGCTGCTCCTAGACACCCTAGCGGATCTAGGCATCGGCGGGACGGCACTAAAGTGGTTCTCCTCTTACCTCACCGACCGGACCTACCAGGTCTCCTGGAAAGGTCTGTTATCATCCCCCCGAACCCTCCAAACTGGGGTCCCACAGGGATCTGTACTTGGTCCCCTCCTTTTCTCACTGTACACAAAATCCCTTGGCACTATCATCTCTGCTCACAATATATCCTATCACTGTTATGCCGATGACACACAACTGTTTCTATCCTTCCCCCCCTCTGCCACCCAGGTGGAAGAGCGCATCACTGCTTGCCTGGCTGACATCTCACAGTGGATGTCCTCCAACCACCTCAAGCTGAACCCAGACAAGACTGAGCTTCTCTTCTTCCCAGCTAAGTCCTGCCCGATGCGGGAGCTAACTATTTCCGTAGACAACGCCCTGGTAACGTCTGTCCCAACAGCCAGGAACCTTGGTGTTGTCCTGGACAGTCAGCTCTCGTTCAAAACTCACATCACAGCTGTCACTCGATCCTGTAGGTTCACACTCTATAACATACGACGAATTAGACCGTTCCTCACCCAGGAATCATCCCAGCTCCTAATCCAGACAACAGTCCTGTCAAAACTTGACTATTGTAACTCTCTCCTTACTGGCTTACCGGCATGTGCACTGAAGCCTCTCCAACTGATCCAAAATGCCGCAGCTCGCTTGGTCTTCAACCAGCCAAAATTCTCACATGTCTCCCCCCTGCTCCGCTCCCTGCACTGGCTCCCGGTCGCTGCCCGCACAGAATACAAAACTCTGATGTTGGCATTTAAAGCAACCAAAGGTATGGCTCCCCCATATCTTGCCAGCATGATTGAACCCTACAAACCCTCCCGCGCACTCAGATCAGCCAACGCAGGGAAGCTGGAAGTACCCTCACTAAAAACGCCGGGACAACGCTCCACACGTCCCAAACTCTTCTCCCTTCTGGCCCCAAAACTGTGGAATGCACTTCCCGTTGCAATCAGAACTGCAGCATCACTCCCGATCTTCCACCGTAGTCTGAAAACCCACCTTTTCAGACTCCATCATGGCCCATAGCACTTACCCTACCCCCCTTAGACAGCACTTCTTAGACTTATATAGCATTTGAAACAGACTTATAGCATGTCATGTAGACAGCACAATAAGTGCATTGTATGTAGTCATAGCACTTCATAGTATATAGTGTATAGTAGTCATAGCACTTCATAGTATATATGTACAGCATAGTATAGCATATGTGTAGTTTATATGTATAGTGTCATTATATAGATATGTTCTAGTTATAGTTTATATGTATAGTGTCAATATATAGATATGTTCTAGTCACGTTCTTAGCTTACGCATGTTTCGCGATAAATGCTTTTTACATATGTGATGTATTCCCATGCTTTTTGTTCTTGCTTATTGTAAGTCGCTCTGGATTAAGAGCGTCTGCTAAATGCCTAAATTGTAATTGTAAATTGTAAATAGGTGCTGGCCTGTCCACCTTGGTGGTGATGGCCATTCACCCATCACTAATCTCTATAGGTGCTGGCCTGTCCACCTTGGTGGTGATGGTGGACCCATCATGAATCTCTATAGGTGCTGGCCTGTCCACCTTGGTGGTGATGGCCATTCACTAATCTATAGGTGCTGGCCTGTCCACCTGGGTGGTGATGGCCATTCACTAATCGATGGTGGCAACATGGATATTTGAATGTCCAGTGCAGGGAGGTTACAACAGTGAATGTGTGTGTGGATTCTGATTCTCTACACAGGGGCACATGTCCTTGACCTCCTGACCTGCTCACCATAATGCCATTCAGAGCCTGTGCTGCCAGAGGAATAAATACTAAAGGCAGATGTGTGCGTGTGTGCGTACGTGTGTGTGTGCGTGCGTGCATAAGCGAGAGAAAGAGAGAAAGAGACTTGTAAGTCTCTGCTTTAAAAAAAAGTCTGCGAAATGCCTCAATTGATTTAAAATTCTCTTTCGTTCCCTCTCTCTCTGTCTGGAAAGTGAATGGACTCGTGAGTGTGGTGTTGAGAACGTCACACTTATATTTTTAAATCCGAACCTTTGATTGACTGAAGATAAAACACAATTGACACAAAGAATTAGAAATCAGACTACAGAGAAATTTGAATGACAGAAATCAGTTTCAAATTATGTATGCAAGCGGGATCTTGAGACTATGGGGACATGTTAGTTATGCACAGTGCACACTGTATAAATATAACGTATTATGGCTCTGCAGCGCGACAGAACATTATACGTGTTGCTTAATAATAAACCATCTGTCTTATTTGCACATGCTGCAAGTCAGGACCAATTTCACTTTACAAAACAACAATATATAATAATATGGCTACATAAATACATCATTATTTGTTCTTAACCTCCTGGGGGTGCAGCACCTGGGCCAGAGTTCACATTGGAATCCCTCTGATTCCAAGCAGAGGGAGCCGCATACCCAAACAGAAACACCCTTTCCCCAATTCAGTACAGGCTCCCAGATACAGTAATTGGAAAATGCCCTGGGAGCAAAAACAACAGGAAGAACAAATGCACATTTCCATTTAATAGACACTTTTGTAGAGTTCAGGCAGAGATTAAAGACGTGTCAAAGGCCATGTGATGCAATCGGCTTTCCAAGTTATCCGGACCTGCTGATTTTCCCAAAATTGCCAAAGGTTGGAGGGCTTATAAGAATGTAACAAATTAAAGACTTATTGCACTGTATTGTTGCACTTGCCGCAAGTCATGCTAGAGAGGAGCATCGGCTTAAAATGCAGAATATAAAATGAGATACTATCTGTCCTCTTAAGTACAAACCAAATGATGGGAAACGGGAAAGAACTGCATACATTTGCATTGGCACCATATACGGACATGAGTACTACTGTACCATTCTCTATCTGCATATCGTCTCGGGTGGAAACCATGTACGTATGTCCAAAACCGTTCAGGAAATGGGAAAAAAATCTTTAGTGGTGCGCCCAATATCTGAAGTCGAAAGCAATTTTACCTAAAGCAAGATCAATATATAAAATGTCAAAGCACCTCTTTAATGAAACTCTTTAATATACCGTACTGTTCCTTTCACTTCCCCTCAGTCTCTCCCATTCTCCCATTCCAGATTACAATTTCTTTGGAAAGCAGTTTTTTTAAACTCGTCACCTGTTGAGCTTGAGGTCCCTCGCTGCTTTGGCTGAGCTAGTTGTCCTGGTAACCTGTCATCCTCCTCTTCAGCCTAAATATGTAGCATTCGGAGGAGGGGATATAAAAGAGAGACAGAAGCATGGTGATACATAATTGTGTGTGTGTGT
>NC_136793.1:30064442-30066942 GCF_951216825.1 Electrona antarctica | reverse complement strand
CACACACACACACACACAATCACCAGCACACACAAATTCACACACACAAATTCACACACACAAACAGCCTTCCCCGGCAACACATAGACACCCTCCTTCCCCAATCTGCTCTTTTGCCTCTCTCTCTCTCTCTCTCTCAGATGGGAATGTCAGGGGCCTGAGAGGAGCACTGTGGCACTGCTGATTTAATGGACATGTCAGCGTTATGGTATTTATCAAAGCATTCAATCCAACGTTACAAGACAACCGTCCCAAGGAGAGAGGGAGACAGAGGAGAGATAGAAGAGAGGGAGGAAAAGATAACCAGATGGATGGAAAGTGGGAGAGGGAGGGGGGTGGGCGCTGGTGGAAAGAGACAGAATCAAGAAGACAGACTGATGGACAGATAGACAGAGTAAATGATTCAGTAACTAACAACATAGTGTTGAGACACATTAATGTAATGAAGTTGAATTTGTCTGTCTGTCCTTCCGTCTTGCCTGACCCTCCCGGACTGGCCTCCAGTACACTGACAATGCGTATACTGATGTCAAATTCAAATACAGTACTGATCTCTCGGATTCGGAATTGCGGCTCTGGACACCCGCTTATCCGAACTACTCGACGACTTGCTGATGTGCACAACGACTTTGAAGTCGGTCGGTCCCATAATGCACATGACCATATATGGGCATAGCGGTCAGATCTCCCTATACTCTCCCTATACTGTGTGGGGGGAGTATCATGTTTGTTTATGGTTATGTCTAAGTCACAGTGACCCGTGGTCCTGTCAACTGTACTGTATATGCTGGGCGTATGGGGTTTGTTTATGGTTATGTCTAAGTCAGAGTGACATGGCCGTGGTGTGGTCCGCCCACAGGCGGGCCGATTTTCATGTAGGATAAAACTTATAGCACATATTCAACATGTCAATTCATAAATGCATGACAATTCATGTTGTTTTCTTTCTCCAGTCACTGTGAAGTAGGGAGATTGTCTCCCTGGCTTATCACTGCATGTCGCTCATTAGACAATATCAGCTTTTATTCCCCCCCCAACGGCAATAACAGAAGGCACTTCCCACTGATAGGTGTGTCAAAACAGAGGACATAACCCGTGCTGCTACATGTATCTACCATTAGAAAATGAAAAATTACAGAACTAGAATATCACAGAGACTATGGGCTTTGAGTTCGAGGCTATGTCCTTGTGTTACACATGTGTTTTCCCCATGTGTAATAGTTGAGAAAATGTGAACGAGAAAACTCACATTTGTTTCCTGAAGTGGAGCATTAATTAACAGGTCAGAAAAAGACATTCAAAAAAGTTATCAAGAGTGATTGTTGAGTGCAATGTTGGAGTATAATCAAAACAGGGTATTGGAGAACCAAGAGAACAAAGACCATGTAACCACAAAAATTGTCAAAATTATTTTGATAATATAATCTACTGTATAACCTCAAACACGGTGGGACACTTTGTGAGCTTGTAAATCAGATTTTCAAACAAATTTCCTTTTTTTTGCTGTGACATTCCCAAATTTTGGATGCCAGAGTAGGCTAATGTTTTCGGAGTCTATTAATTTAGAAGCTGAGCTCCAGGAAGTTTAATGAGCATAAAAATGAGGGTCAGCCAAGCAAATCGTGTCTTTTGCCAGAGAGGTGAACTTGAAGGCACGGTGAATGAACATGAGGTTGGGATACCTTGGTGACTGGTAGCTGATGCTGTGTGTGTGCATGCCTGCCAGCCTGCGTGTGCGTGCGTGCGTGTATGCATGCATGCGTGCGCACGTGCGTGTTTGTTTGTTTGGGATCGAGGAGGTGTCTGTGCAAGAGAGATTGAGAAAGTGAGTGACAGTGTGTTTATACGCATGCATGCTATTTATGTATTTCTTATCTGGTGTTCATGCCGTCAAAGAACAGGAGCGGTGAAACAGCCACCGGCTTCCCACAGAGAGTGTACCCCACCGAGACACAAAGCTTCCTGCTAAGCCTGTCTGCTAGCTAAAAGTAATAGTATCGTTTTCCACTGTTTTCCTTACAGCGCAGTTGAAATAAGGAGAAAAGAAAAAAAAATATTTTCTTTTTTCTTGGAAGAGGAAATGCTCCAATTGGCAGCTATATCCTTTCTGGCTTCTCTCTCTCTGTCGATGTTTTCATTGAAAGCTTCCCAGCGGCAGACGTGTCTGACAGATATGCGTAGGTGACGCATATCACCTAGTTTTGACTGAGGATGACGTATCCATCGTGAACATGAAATCAACCAATGGTTGGATGAATGGAAACGGGAGGCTTTTGACTGAGATGTTGACATTGGGAACGGTGATTCTGAAGAGACCAGGGAATGTGATTCTGTTCAACAGTCCACTCTGTCTCACACCAATGTATATGTTGCAGCCACAGCACCATCAACCACTTAAATCCTATGTACTTTGTCCTACAACAAATTCTGATCATATCTGATCAAGTTAAATGTAAAGAGTAGAACTAGAAAAATGTACTAAACTTGCACAAAATAGGGG
>NC_136793.1:30054442-30059442 GCF_951216825.1 Electrona antarctica | reverse complement strand
GCTGGTGTTTGGGAAGAGTGACAGCTGGGACTACAGCTGTGAAATGGATGGAACTAAGTGATCTTTTCCCACAGAAAGTCATTGGAAAGAAAACATAAATAAACAAAAAATGAATGTGCGAATCACGGTAGATGGTGTCTAAGTGGTTGGAGAAGAAAGTCCCGCATGCTTCATGAAGCTCAGTGAATGTAAAGAAATGTCCTCCATACATAATCATTACTGTACATTTCTGCAGTTGCCTGGAGACCACCAGAACCATTCCATATGATATTTTGAGTTCTTTTTACAGTTTTGTTTTCCTTATAATTGTCACCACAGGAAGATGACACATGCTTTCAAGAGCAAGCTGTGTACTTAAAGCAGCATGTGGAAATGGCTTACCCACTTGAAATTCAGTGTCCCTATTTTGGGGGGAATATTGGAAGAAAACAGCCGATCTTCAAGTTAGCTTGTAGATTAGGTTATTTTCAGTAAAGATATTTGGTGTAGAGCTAAAAAAGAGGACTTTTATTCAATAACATCTTCTCCATAACAAGCGGCCAACTTTTTCTAAATGTCTTTTGAGGTCGCAGCTTTGTTGGACTCTAACCTGCACATTGCACATTTCTATATGCCAATATATTTTCATTTATGTATGTTTTGGTCTATGTTGTTATATGATGTACAATTGTACATTTGTTGATTGTGTGTTTATTCTTTTTTGTGTGAGTATAGTTAGCACGGCTTGGGTGAGGGATGAAGGAAGCCTAAATGGCCGTTCATAAAGAACCAACCTGTGTCATCAATGTTGTGAAAGGAGCTAGACAGAGACTTTAAGGGTTGAACAAGTCTTACTCCAGCCTTACTGACATAAATTTGGGCCTATCGTATTAAAAAGACCAACGACATGACCACCTAAAGTCAAAACAAAACCAGGATCAATAACATCAACTGAAATAAGAGTTACGGGAAATAAAAGGATCAATACTCGACATGCCACAAAGTGGTAGTATAGAGGTGAATTACATGCACCTATGAGGTTATATCCACACAATATAATATTTATTATAATCAGTACTCACAAGTCAAAGCAATGATCTACTCTAGGCCCAATTTAAAACATGCACGTTGACGTTTTCAGAGAAGCACAATCTGTCTGTTGTTGTGGCTGGAGGCGAAAGCATCAGTGATATGCAGAATGTCAAGGGCTTTGGTCCTTGGGCTGTTTATGGCTGACAGAGCCATGCTGCTGCTCCAACCATCCCCACTACTTCCTCAAATAGTTCTTGAGGTGTCAGAGGCGAGATAGGCTGTGTTCGCATGAGGCCAATGTCCCAGGCAGAGTCAGTGCTACTGTATGCAGATGAGTTTGTATGAATCCGGAAATGCGTTGCTTTGGAGCTAAAAAAATGCCATTCTGTCATTCACTGTGTGCAGACGTAGAACCTTAGACACTCTAGAATTGGGCAGTGATGGAGGAATATTTTTTTTAGTACTAAAGTACTAGCAATACCACAGTGATTAAATACTCTGTTACAAGTAACTTTAGACCTGTATTCCCACTTTTGCTTCAGTACAAGTACAGGTATTGGCAAAATACCTGTATGTGTGTGTGTGTGTGTGTGTGTGTGTGTGTGTGTGTGTGTGTGTGTGTGTGTGTGTGTGTGTGTGTGTGTGTGTGTGTGTGTGTGTGTGTGTGTGTGTGTGTGTGTGTGCGCGCGCACAATGTGTGTGCGCGCGCGCAATGTGTGTGTGTAGTAAAATATGCACTTTGGCAAGAGAGAGTGTTAACATCCTCAACAGTTATTTGCCTAGAACAAAACAGCATGTGGTAGGTATTCCTACCGACCGTGTACATTCACCTGAGCTGCCAGTACGCCGGGCGAGCGACACTGTATGTAAGTCTGTCGGGAAAGTCTGTCTGTATCGTTTTATAACCATATACTGTATGGAAATCCCTGATGTCATCAATATATGACCTCATACTGATAATCATAGTGGTTGAGGTGCACAGGCCCCCTCAACCCCCACATGAAAATTCTTCCATCCACTGATTTCAACGATTTCTGCCCTTATTCAACGTCTCACCCACATTGTTCTGTTGGACATTGCAGTGTGTATTTCACATTTGTGGGATTGTTCTCTATAGTTTCACTTAGCTTGTCAAACTGCAGCCCAATTACAATGAATATTTCCACAAAGTTTCCCTTATTTCTGGATACAACATCCTCCCGGTGCCCTCACTAGGCAATGCTTTGGCACGCAGTATAAGACTTTATCCTTCACAATTCTAATGTCCTTTTAAAAAATGTCTTGCACACTAAGCTTTCCAACAATTGGTTACTAAATGGTGACAGTTAATGTAGATTCAGAATGGAACACCATGCCCTCCACAAAGTTGTTTTCTTTCATGACCAGATATTGCAGACAGGTGTACAGCTCAACCGAGCTAAGCTGGAGGCTACTTTGCTGGTTGCCTAATTGCTGCGAGCGGTACATTTTCAAGGCTGGGCGCTGGGGTCCTTGCTCTGACTGGTGGCTAACAGTATTATCTTCGCTATACCGCTGCCATGTCAAACCATGCCTTTCATTCAGCAACACAACAAACTAGGTTTAATGTTGACAAAAGCCTGATGAAACTGTTCTATAGTGCCTATACATAAAGTACATTCCATCATTTCTTTGTTGGTGGTAACCTCGTTATCAAGGATACAAATTCCCTTGGGAGAATTGTGAAAACTGCTTCTAAAATTACTGGCATCCAATTGGAGAGCCTTTTATAATAGACAGCTGCTCAAAAAAAGCCCTGTCCATCCTCTCAAATAGTGCCCACCCACTCAGTTCGGAGTATGCTGCTGCCATCTGGCCTTCGCTTGTGTGTCCCTATAGGACCACAAAAAAACAGGTACAAACTCCTTTGTCCCTGCCTCGATCCGAGCAGTCAATGCTGCCGGAAGAAAGTAAAAAACTGTGGTGATGATGATGATGACGACGATGAAGATGATGTTTAGTACCTAGCACTTATCACTTGGCTCTTGGCACTTCATGATGATGACACTTTATGAAGCTATGATGCTTCACTTTGTACTGTACTTGGTTGGCTACTCTTTTATTTTCTTATCCTATCCACAACACTATCCACAACACAAGTAAATACGGTTGGTTTATGTGGTTCGGGGAAAGACAAAAGACAATGAGCAACTTGGCTGCAGTAAACAAGAAAGAGGAGCCCTTTTCTCATCCTTTTTGCTTCTCTGTGAAAAGCCATTGAATTGTTAAACTAATGTTTTTACTTGAATAGTTACACTTTTTAGGTGAAACAAAAATCTGAATCGCCCTGAGAGCTGGTCTGGTCACTGAACTGCATGTGTCTGTGCTTTCATGCGACGTGCGTGTGCTTGTTTGTTTGTTTTGTGAGTAGACAGTGCACTGTGAGCCTATGTACAGATGTGTTTGTGTGTACATGTGCATGCCAAAGCAAGCAACCGTTCCCTGACCTGATGGCAGACCTCCCTCAGCCTCTCTAGGATATGGCTGATTTGCTGCCACTTTCTGTTGTTTGTTTGGTCACATGTCAGCTGGTGAGTGAGGGAAATATAAATATTTGGACAATCAATGTTTGTACCCAATAGAAAACATCTTGGCCTGACTCTTTTCGCCTCTAACATTGATCTTATCTTAACACTGGCGCCCATAGGTTGTCTGGTAGTCAGAAGAACGATGACTGACCCCTTGACCCCTCATCATGACCATCTGAGTAGTCAGCAGCTGGATGAACAAAGGTCTCCCCTTCATCATCAGCCTCTTAGAGAGATAAATGCGTGCGTGCGTGCGTGCGTGCGTGCGTGCGTGCGTGCGTACGTGCGTGCATGTGTGTGCGTGTGTGCGTGTGTGCGTGTGCGTGTGCGTTTGCGTGCGTGCGTGCGTGCGTGCGTGCGTGCGTGCGTGCGTGCGTGCGTGCGTGCGTGCGTGCGTGCGTGCGTGATAGGCATCAACTTAAACATTGACAAAACGAAATAATAACTCAGTTGTTATGTTGTCTCTTGTGAAAGTGAACTATGATTACTTTAATCGAGTAGAAGATGGCAAACAAACATTCAAACACGCACGCACGCACGCACGCACTCACGCACTCACACACGCACGCACGCACGCACACGCACACGCACACGCACACGCACACGCACACACACACACACACACACACACACACACACACACACACACACACACACACACACACACACACAGCACTCAACCTCAGCAGGTGCACACTTATCTGTTCTTTTATCTGGCTCTAAATGTGTGTGTTATTTGTGTGAATGCAGCAGCTACTGTATAAAAGAAACAACAACAGCATGTGGGTTACATCAGGGGTTCTCAAACTAGGGTCCGGGGACCCCCAGTGGTCCTTGAGAAGAATTCAAGATGATAAACTATCAAATTAAACCTAAGAGGTTAATTGACTTGTTGATGATAGATAGATAGATAGATAGATAGATAGATAGATAGATAGATAGATAGATAGATAGACATTAAACGTTTGATTCAGCAAATAATTGGCAAAACACTAAGATTGTATTGATAATATTACATTAATATAAAAGAAAATGAATGTAAACCACCATGGTATACAGTACAGTATATGTTTCCTTTGAAACCTTCAATGTGATAAAACGGCCCACCCATCGGCTGTCGATCACGCACGCACACACAACATGCACGCACGCACGCACGCACGCACGCACGCACGCACGCACGCACGCACGCACGCACGCACGCACATACACACACACACACACACACACAAAGGTATCTACACTTATTCACACATGCATAAAGGGGGGCTTTATTCAGCATGGGCTGGCAGTGAGCAAGTCTCTCACAGTTATTAACTTGTCCACACACACAAACACACACACACACACACACACACACACACACACACACACACACACACACACACACACACACACACACACACACACACACACACATTGTTGTGTTCAAGCGTCTTATGC
>NC_136793.1:30004442-30049442 GCF_951216825.1 Electrona antarctica | reverse complement strand
ATCATTGAAATAGACATGTACTGGAAATGCACGTGGCCCACCCATCTGACCACTTAACATAATAACATGGTCAGCTTTTAGATGCTATTTTCGGAGCACCACTATATCGGTCAAACGACGAAGTATAAATCAGGCGTATCACCCCGGGGCAGAATGTAGATGAGCAGAGAGAAGGAGGTGCATCGTGGGGGTTTTAGGGAAATGTCACTCAAAAAATAGACTACCAGTCACAAATGCACATGCTCGCTCGCATGCACACGCACGCACGCACGCACGCACGCAAGCACGCACGCACGCACGCACGCACGCACGCACGCACGCACGCACGCATGCGCGCACGCACGCACGCACGCACGCACGCACGCACGCACGCACGCACGCACGCACGCACGCACGTCGCACGCACGCACGCACAAACCATACCAGCCATACCAGATATTATCACTATGTCTCCAAAGGGTCAGTGTTGCAAAGCAATAATCACGCACTGCCAATCGTTTGTAACAAGCTAGCTCGACAGCTACAGTACATCATAAATCCCTCGGAGGAATTACACTTTATCTGCTTGTATAAACACTGTGGAGAAGGAGGCTGATAATGGGAATGCAAAATGAGTTTTTCAAGGTTAAAGACATGCACATGCACACGCACACGCACACGCACACGCGTGTGCACGCACGCACGCACACACACACACACACTCACAAATTCACGCCGACCGTTTTAACTTCCATTCAAGGATTGCGAAGAAGGATATGGAAATGAACTGGAATGTAAAAAAGAAAATCTGGAAACTTTGATCTCATGATGAATAGCTTGTCTCATTCGTTGTATTTTTCCTCTCCTCATATATTTCTGCAGGCCGGGTGGTCATTGGCTGTATATCACACCTGTTGCAGACTACACAGCCACATTCTGATTGTTCAATCATTGGACTGATAATGCTTAAATTCAGTGGTTCTCAAACCTTTTCATGGTAATTATATTGTCACAGCCCCTTTGGCCTGGCCTATTGACGAATCCAAGGAGCCTTAATTGCCCTGTAGACCAGGTGTAGGCAATCAATATTAAGGTGCATCATTAAGCATTAATCATATTACACCTCATGCAGCCCTCCGTGGATTCGTCAATAGGGCTTGTGTTGTCTGTCTGTGTAGTGTGCTTCGAAAGCCTACACGGGTTGTGCAGGGACACGCTGTGATTGGCCAGTCTCGCCAGAACATGATTTACTATTCTCTGCCTATCGGGTCGCAACTCAAACGGCCCTGAGAACTTTGCAACTCATCTCAACTCAACTCATCTCTCCATCTTTTGCAAAGCCATCTCAAGTTTGCTTGAGATGGATTTAGAATTCCGGGTCTGTGTATTGTGACGCCTTGATTGTTCTTGCACAGGTCCTGTGACAGTAGTTATTTGCCTGCAGTCAGACCTCCCTTCTGAAAATATTTTTAACAGGGACCCTACAATAGTCTGCATTTCTTTCAAGATGTTGTCTGCAGTCTGCACCATCCCAACCAATAGAGGCAAATCTTAATTTGTCAAGCATGTAGTACTTTGTATGATGGTGTGTTCATGCGTGTTATAGTACCTACACAAGCTTGCAAATGGTTAGAAATGAATCAATACAATCTTTAAAGGTCTTTAAATCTTATACTTATACTTAAGTCATATACTTAACAGAACTCTTCAGGCAGGCCCTCCAATAGTCACACAAGGTCAGGAACTATATGATTTTTATTTAGTTGTATGATGGTGTCCCGTGATAAAAAGAACGAGAAAATAGCTGATGTGTACAGTAAACTCATATTTTCTGCATAGGACACTCTCGTACAGTGGAGTATAAATGACGCTTAAGGCTTATGAGAAGTGGAACCAATATGTCTTGAAAGTCCCTGTGGCCTGAAATGCTGCATATTGTAAAAGCTGCCTCTTTCATAGTGGGGCCACTATTTAGAATCTACGAACAAACACATCTGTTTTGTGTGCTATGTTTTCAAACAGGCAGAATTAAATGCTATTGATTTGTTCTTTGTTTTCATTTTTCATTTAACTGAAAAGAAATTAACACAAAGCCCGCCAGAACCGTAGTAACCGTAGGATTAAATTAATCGTCTAGCCTGCCAAAACTGTAGCCTACGTTTTCCGGGGTTTATATTCTTTAATCCATGTTTTGATCTGATCGTATCGTTAGCTACCGCTCGTTAGCATAACAGTCAAAGTGGGACAGTGGCCACGGCCATTTTGAAGATGCGCGTGCATCCACTTGCACTCTATGGGCTGCTTTCAAAGGCCTGTATCTCCAAATCAGCACAATGAATGTTGTTTCTGGTGAAAACAAGGTTTTTCAAGGGCTGACAGCAGGCGCTGTGATACTCGCGGTGGGTTTTTCCACCACCAACCGAGAGAACAACAATCTGTGAAGACGCCACCCACAGCATTTGTCATCGTAACATCCGGTTACAGATATTTGGCTCTTCAAAATAAGGGTTGCGCGCCTTAAATGTTGCAGCAGAACATTTTTATAAAACAAGAAATAAATAAAATAAAACGAGAGAGAAGAACAGACCATTCAAACAGGCTCAGCGCTCCCTGCAGCACAAGGAGATGTACAACTGCACAACAGCCAAATGTTATATATATATATATATATATATGTAAGGATTAAGGAAACTGTCGCAAATTAATACTAATTAATATATTACCTAAATATTCTATATTGTTACTGTGCTTTTACTAAAGTATTAACTTAGAAAACATGGATTTATATTTTTATTCAGATTGTCTTTACTTTGCACATATTCAGAAATGCAACTGGCAACCCCTCCAAAATGTTACCCCTCTGGGGCTGATCTAAAGATTCTAAGAAGTAATTTATTTCAAGGATTGATATGATACCTTGATAAGGATTATTATGATACCTTGATACCTATTATGATTCCTTGCCACTTTCAAAAGCAATGCTGGAAGTCTTTAAATAACTGTTACATGTTCTGCCCTCACATTAGTGTGAATGGTTAGAATGAAATATTAGAAAAAAGAAATGGGATTGTATACATTCACTTTGGGACAGTTCAAATTGTATTTTGGGACGGTTCCGGGACGTTGATGAAATCTTTTATTCTGGAGCCCTGCTGCGCGCGATAAAACCTTGGCAATGCGCGATAGATAGATGAATTAATCCTGGCGGCCAGACGGTTAGCATGCACAAGATGAATAAAAATGAATACTTTATTATGTAATATTTTACATTTTTATTATGATCATGTTTACATATGTTTTTGCGACCGCAGGTCGTATTTACTATGAAATTGTACATTTCCCGTCACTCAAAATCCCCATACATGGGAACACAGTATATGTCTCGTGACATCACATGGCATCATCAGGGATGGAGATCCCTGATGTCATAGTAAATGCAACTTGCTGTCGCAATGAAGCCCATATTTGGAGATCCCTGATGTCATCAATATTGGCCAGCAACTCTGACCTCAAACCCTTATATCTCCATATATGGATATATGTCAGAACCTGTTCTAAGTTCACAACAGGCCCGGAAATTAAGGCCCAGCCCTCAAACCCTGTACACTCAAGAGAATGTCCCCGCTACCACCCTTAGATCTCCATATATGGAGCTAACTTGTTCTGACATGTTGATCTGACCTCATCAAACCCTGTACACTGCTCCTTATATGGCCAGTACATAATTAATTCCATGTTGATCTGACCCCCCCATGACAAAGCGCCAGCGCTCGTCCAGCAGTCTGCCGTCGAGGCTTGCTTCTCGCCCTAGGCGTCTTACTGGTTTTATGACTTTGATTCTGTCTATAAATGGGTGCATCTGAGAACATTTTATTAATATTTTGCAATATATAGGCTATTATTTGAATCAGGGTAGTATTGTTTTACTCATGTTTATGTGATCATCTTGTTTGCCAGGATTGAGTATGTTTTTTCTGATGTCTTGTATATGCCACCGAGGGTGGCATATACAGGGAGTAAAGATAAGTTAATTCTTTGCTTAAAACAATCTGGTGCAATACCAATGCAATAAATGCAATTTATGGTGCATTCCAAATAAATAAAAAATATATAATTCACTTGGATTGAAAGGCATCAGAATGTGTTTATTGGTCAGGACAGGTAGTTTAAGTTCACATACGAGGATCGAGGAATTTGTGGATTCTTGAGGACCCCTCAATTGATTTTCCCCACCAAACACTTCACTGAAACCCATGGCTGCTGCTGGCTGTTTTAATTACATTGATATACTGTAGGCCTATTATGGTTTCAGTAAGGAATGCATGGAATTATACCTTATATTATCACTACCTACTCAGACCAGGTGAATGTTACATTTTAACGGTGGGTGGATGGTGGATGTCACAAATGTAACATTCAGACTTGCGAGGAAATAATCATACTCTGCATTACAGCAGTGTGAGGCCTCATTCACATGTATCAAACACCAATCAAGCAAATGTTTGGTAGTTTATTTGTTTTTTTGGGCCACCACAATGCTTTTCCAATGGGAGTCACATGGTTTGACCAAACATTTTTGTTTGATGAGGGGGGAGGGGCAGAACACCACCAGCAATCAGAAATCAAACACAAATGTTTGATCAAACCATGTGACTCCCATTGGAAAAGCATTGTGGTGGCCCAAAAAAACGACCAAACATTGCTTGATTGGTGTTTGGTACGTGTGAATGAGGCCTGAGGGGCAGCAGCGTTTAATACTTCAATGTAGGGCTTGATGTGAAAGCTGCATAGTGGCCTGATGTTAAGGTAACTTCACTTTTTGTACAATGTTTGACTGTCTACACAGTCACACAAACTCTCTGAATTAGTTTAAAGAAGGGAAAATTTAAATAAAAAGGTCACTTTCAACTTGTCTGTTCTAATGAGCAATGTGTGCTTCCAAACAGTAATCAAATCATATGCTTTCTGAAGCAATCACTTCACTCCTCATAAGAGTCAGAAAGCCACGAAACACCATTTCTGTCACGGTGAATGGAGTATTATTTTTTTTTATATATCCATATTTACCCTTTGACAGCCAATGGGATGAGGAAATAAATGAAAAAGTCAGCAACAAGAAGCAAAGGCATACCGGTAGTTATTGGTGTATTATAGTAATCCAATTTGCCCGCCACTCTGACTGATTGCAATCAGGGCAGGTCCTCCGCCTCCGTATTGGGTCTAAAGCAAAGGCAAATGCAGCTGGAATCTAATTACATTGCATTGTGTTGTGTCTCCATATGAGGCAGTCCACTTCACTGTCTACTGCAGAGCCCAGTCGGCGTGGGCATGCATATGTCTCTGCATCTGTCCGTCCGTCCGTCCGTCCGTCCGTCCGTCCGTCCGTCTCTCTGTCTCGTCTCTTGCTTTCTCTCCATTTCTTCTGTGATCCTTGTTCAAGTCTGAGTGGAACCAAAATCCTGTGTGCACTGTGCACTCGTATACACCTTTTACTGAGCACTCGAATAAACAAAACGTGCTGAGAAAGGTCTTTTAAAATAACAAAAAGTTAACTGGACTGGAAAGTCCTGTACTGCTGTTGTAAATTGGGAGCCATTCAGCAGTTGTCTGTCAACAGAAAAACCTAACAAAAAGAAATATGCATCAATATGAATCGGCTTCATCCCTTTCTGGACCTACTGTACTGTATGGCTCAACTAAACAGAACATGGAGGTATTTCAGAAGCAGACTGAACTCATAGCTAGATTTAATACACGTGTTTTTGTTTTGAGAAATTATGCAGACACAGCTGTAGTGTCACACTAAGTCACACTAAGACGCCTGAGGGCGAGAAGCGACCTCGCCCGTACGAATCCGCCTGGGTGACAGCAGACTGCTGGGCGAGCACTGGCGCTTTGGAATGGGGGGTCAGATCAACATATCCGCCTGGGTGACAGCAGACTGCTGGGCGAGTGCTGGCGCTTTGGCATGGGGGGGCAGATCAACATATGGAATTAATTCTGTACTGGCCATATATGGAGCGTGTTTTGAGTGTACAGAGTTTGAAGAGGGCCCAGGTAGGGCCGGGCCTTAATTTCTGGGCCTGTTGAGAACTCTAGTTTTCGCCGGCTGCCGGGCACGGCTGCACTAATAACTTTGGGGCAGACCCCTCTTTAAGAGTTTAAATGGACAGGTATCTTTCAAAAGGAAGACATCGAAGAGGAAGGATGGATGGGGAAGGATCAACATATGGAATGTCAGAACAGGTCGGCTCCATATATGGAGATCTAAGGGTTTGAGGTTTGAGTTGGCCAATATTGATGACTTCAGGGATCCCTGATGATGTCACGTGATGTCATGAGGGTGACCAACCAACCAAACAACTGACGGGAAATGCACGATTTCATAGTTAACTGCGACCTGCAGTCGCAATAATAATGAATTGAATTGAACTGTATAGAATAGGCTTGTTTTACAGGAATTCCTGTCTGCCACACAACACTGCACTGACATTGACCCCCACAATGACAACAAAGCCCCGGTCAGTCAAATGTCGACCCTAACCTGAGGGATGCTTATGCCCTTGGGAGACGAACACTGACTCGTATAAATTATAAATTCAAGGGTTGTAATTAGACAAAGACAGCACTGGCACCCATAAATACAGAGGCTGTAATTGGACAAAGATATGTGCATTTCCTTTCAAAGGAGAAGGGGGCACTTCCTGTCTGAGAGACATAGGAGACCAAAGGTCGAGGGGTGAGGTCAGCAGTCTGGTTTGAATCAACACAGAGACAACCCTCTCCCTCTCTCTGCTACACTATTTCTCTCTGTCTCTTATTTTCATCAATTCGTGCCACTGTTGAAACAATTTTGTCCCCCATTCACCCATCCATCCATCCATCCACCCACCCACCCACACACACACACACACACACACACAGACACACACACACACACACACACACACACACACACACACACACACACACACACACACACACACACGCACACACGCACACACACACACACGCACGCGCCACATGCTCTTGCATGTTTTCACTTTCCTCCTCTGTAATTTTCATTCCTTCTCTTTCTGTCTCTCTCTCTCTCTCTTTTTTGCCCACCATCTTTGATTGTGTCCGCAGGCAGACGCTCGCCAGAACAGACCTGACTGACTATATCACCCAGTCAGCCTCCCAAATCAAATTACCCTGGACAAAACAGAGCAGTAAAAAGTAATGGCTTGTTATACGAGCCTTACATTCTCAGCAGAACAACTCCCGGAGCGTCATGTCAAAGGATCGGCTTGTTTCTTACTTCTCGCTGTCCTTACGTTTCACTTAAAAGACAAGTATTACAAAAAGTTAAAATAAATCTAGTCAGTCAGTCTTTCATAAATTAAAACAAATAATAATTGTCATTATATAAACGAAGGCAATATCAAACTGATCTAAGTCATAGAAAATAGTGTATTTAAATGGGAATACATACATTAATGCTTTACCAACCAATACCAACAATGATCTTGACTGACTGTCAACATACATCATCATACCCAGCGTTGATTTACCCCAGACAGTGTTATTTTACATGGCTGTCAATAATGACTATAATGATAGATTTCTTGTTGCCATTCTTCAATTAAGTGCTTATTGTGTGAGATTACTTTGAACAGTTTAATGAATAATTGAGGAATAAATAGTGTATTTATTTGTGATGATGATCTAAGAAGTAAACGTCAGCTTTCTCGCGTAGGTTACCCTTGGGTGGTATAAATGGAAGAGACTGAACAAACTTCATGAATGATGGGGTTTTTCTCCGGCGTTCCTCTGCAGATGTTCTGCTGTGTGGACAAGGGGCATCTGTGGAGCAGCAGTAGAAATCATGTCTATGAATGAATGGTGTGCAAGCTTGTCAAAAGCTGACCCAGAAAACAATTCAGACATTCAGAGTGTCATTCATCTATTCAACGGCACATTTGTCACTCCAGCTTCAATGTGTGCGCGTCTGCGCCTGCATGCGCGCGCGCGCGCACGTGTGTGTGTGTGTGTGTGTGTGTGTGTGTGTGTGTGTGTGTGTGTGTGTGTGTGTGTGTGTGTGTGTGTGTGTGTGTGTGTGTGTGTGTGTGTGTGTGTGTGTGTGTGTGTGTGTGTGTGTGTGTGTTTATGTTCATGTGAATATGTGCGGTGGAATGTGGAACGGAGCATCTGTTCTTCTCTGTTTGCTATCCCAGTGTTCAGACATTTACTCTCTTATCTGCAGGTGGCCCTTTAACCTTTGACCTGTAACCTGTGTTACCATGAAGAACTGTGGCTCCTGAACCTGTGAACCGTTTTTGTTTTCAATTATACCTTTTTCATTATTTTCAGTGAATGAAATGTGATTTCAAAGGGAGGGAGGGTGGGGGGGGCTAGATTAAACCAGGCTGGGGGGGATTATATAAAATAAAACTAACTGAATAACTAACTAAATATATAAATATATCATGCCTCTTGCATGAGGCACTCCCCAGCAATAATAGCCTCCCCCTGGCCAGCCGGGGCGCCTGATGGAGGGGAAAGGAGATGGTCAGAATAACGTGTTCCTTCCACACGCTACGTCCAGTCAGGGAAACTCCCCTCTGTCAGGTGAAAAGACTCCTCATGCATAGAAGGAAGCATGAGGTCAATCCATTGCTCTGCCCAGGTTGGCAAAGGGAGTGTAGCGCCCAGGATTACATTAGATAATTGACACTGGGTGAAAAAAAGGGTTACTAAATCGTGGGATAAAAAAACAAAACAATATTCGCCTTTAAACAGTCTGTATTGTCAAACCAAGAGCGCCAAAAATAGCCAATCTAAAAGCTCACAACGGGATCACAATCTCAATTGTGATTCTGTCGTCAGCGTGGATTATACCCTGTCTTTGTCATAGTATCCTTCTCATTTTTTGATGGATTTGTTTTGTTATTGTGGTTTATTGGGTTATTTAATTTACCTTCCAGGAAGTTGTGGTAAACTAACAGATCCACCCATTTTGTTGTGTCAGCTAATGTCCCCACATAGCCAGTGTCACTCGGACGCACGCACGCACGCACGCACGCACGCACGCACGCACGCACGCACGCACGCACGCACGCACGCACGCACGCACGCACGCACGCACGCACGCACGCACGCACGCACGCACGCACACACACACACACACACACACACACACACACACACACACACACGTACTGTATGTGTGTTTGTGGTGTTGTCAGAGAAGCAGTTTGTCAGAGTTAGACTATAGTCAGAGCTGTATATGTTGAATACAAAGGAAGGAACAATGCAGTCATGTTTTTCCACTCAATATCTTACAGAAAAAGGCTTACTGTTGGCTTCTCAAAGATTTACTGTCTTTGAACGGGAGACAAGGAATAAACAACATGATGGAAAGTATACTTCAGAGAATTATTCAAATCCTTTTTAACACATGACAGCTTTGTTTGATATTCTGTATGTGAACAGTCTCAATTAGAAAGAGCACATAGTAAGTGGTTTATTGTCTTAACATCAATGGCCCACAAGGAAATATTTAAGCAGTTTAAGTTCCATGTCTATTCTAGGCCTATACTTTTTCTTGTACAGAGAAAACCCAAACATTCATCAAACACGTCTGAATAAAATGGTCCAGACACACCATCACTGACAAAGAACTGTGGCAACAAAAGCAACAGCCAGGAGAAGAAGAGAGATTCTTAGCATTGAGGTGGATACTCTCCATAAACTGGCCTGGAATACCATGCAGGTGGAACCCCCAAGGGAAATGAAAGCGAGGACGACCACGGCACTTGTGCTGCTTGGAGGCAGATCCAGGGGTGTAAGTCAAAAAATATGTTTTTTGACTTTATGGATACGATTAAGCATTGTAAACCCTGTTTCTAAATAGGCTATACACATCTGCATGCTTTAATAGTGTGTCTGCGCGCGTTGCGCACGTGCACGCATGCTTGCGTGTGCATGTGTGCGTGCACGTGTCTTATGGACGGCTGTGGCCAAGGGGATAGAGCAGGTCTTCCAATGATCCCTGGGTCGGCGGTTCGAATCCCGGCTCCTCCTGTCCACATGTCGAAGTGTCCTTGGGCAAGACACTGAACCCTACATTGCCTCCAATGAGTCGGTCGGTGTAAGCTTGCCACCATTGGTGTGTGAATGTGGGAAGTGAGGACGCTGGCGTCGACTGTTCGCCGCTTCACCTCCCAATGTATGAATGAATGAACCATTGTAAAGCGCTTTGAGCACTTGGAAAAGCGCTATAAAAATGCAATTCATTATTATGGGGCGTCCCCCCACTTCTAAAAGTACCACTACAGTGGTAGTGAAAAGTTGGGAGGTATAGAGAACCCTTGTCAATAGCCTATGCCCCAGGATGGGAATTTGTTTACAAATTACACCAAAACAACACGAAGAGGGAAGATAGTAAGTAGAGTAAAGGTCAATACTAGCTCCTATTTACGTATTTCTGTGAGACCGGGTTGGAGTATGGAAATGTGCGTGCGTGTGTTCTACAGATCTGACACCGTGTGGGCATCGGAGAAGATGACTGTCAAAACCACACACACACACACACACACACACACACACACACACACACACACACACAAGATACTCAGACAGGGTGAGTCATTGGACTGTTCCTGTGGAGTGCTGATAACGGGGCTTGCTCTAAGGCTTCTGAAGCAAGGATCATTGTGTGTGTGTGTGTGTGTGTGTGTGTGTGTGTGTGTGTGTGTGTGTGTGTGTGTGTGTGTGTGTGTGTGTGTGTGTGTGTGTGTGTGTGTGTGTGTGTGTGTGTGCGTGTGCGTGCGCGTGTATATATATGAGAAAGAGAGAGAGAGCATCAGTGAAAACGAGGCACAGACAGACAGACAGACAGACAGACAGACAGACAGACAGACAGACAGACAGACAGACAGACAGACAGACAGAGAGCATTAGTGAAAACGAGGCAGGGACCTGGACATGGAAATTAACTGTGCTTAAAAAGGTTTGTATGTGCACATTCTGTGTGCATATGAGCCTTCCTATCCCACACAATGACGGTGATGAAAGACTTTAAAATGACCTTTCTCATGTGCGATCTGCGACAGGTGGAGAGAGAGTGAGAGAGAGGACACAAGACTACGATAGGCTGAGGTTAAATTTAAGGGAGGAGAGTGAGCGAGGGATAAGAGAGAGGGATTGAGGGTTGAGGGACTGCTGGGGAGGAGAGATGAGAAGAGTTCCCTAGAGAACAGTCTCATCTGCCACTTCAGACACCTCAAGTCACTCACACCTTTACACATCCAATGTCTGTCTGTCTGCCTCTCCCTCTCTTCTTCTCTCACTCTTGGACTGGAGGTGGAGACCATGATTCATCCTGGCTCCCATAAGAATTGTAGCAGAGCACCTATCCTCCTACACAGGTCTCATCTCCGGCTCAATTGTGAGAGTGTTTGGTGATGGTGTGTGGTATATTGTATGTGTGAGTTCATGCATATACTTTCATGTACATAATGTACAAACATGCATCCATACATCCATCCATACATACATACAGTACATACATACAGTACATACATACATACATACATACATACATACATACATACATACATACATACATACATACATACATACATACATACAACCTACACATCTGCATTCATTCATCCTTCCTTCATCCCTCCATTTCTTCACTGTCAATAAATCCTTTAAACCTCCCCAATGGTGTGTTTATTCCGACTAGTGAAAGCAGTATTGTGTAGACTACATCCAGGGCCCTTTCCTGTGAGGGTCCATGTGTCAGTCCCACACAGCAGTACTGACTCCACTAGCTATGAACAACAGCCTCTTTAGGTTTTCACAGGAGGGCATGCGTGCTTGCGTGCGTGCGTGCGTGCGTGCGTGCGTGCGTGCGTGCGTGCGTGCGTGCGTGCGTGCGTGCGTGCGTCTGTGTGTGTGCTCGCATGTGCATGCGTGCGTGCGTGCGTGTGGTTTGATTTGTCAATTTATGCAGTCAGTCTTTCACTCTCTGCTGATTCACTCTACAGAAATATACGACTGTACCAGAAATAGAACGCACCATTATCTCTCTGATGTACTGTTCCTGTAGTGTGAGAGATTGAAATCTCAGCAACATAAAAAAACAGGGGAAAAATTAAGAAAATAAATCTGATCATATTACTGGCAACAATGCTGTGTTACACTGGTATTAAAAATAGTAAGAGTGTTCGTTTAGCTAGAGATATGGACCTGTAAATGATCAAGCTTCTCTGGAATGAAATCCTTCTTTTGAAACATGCTACCTGTTTCAACTATACTGCTATTCATGAAATATACATCTTCACAAAGAAGACCTTCATAACTGAATGCCACAGACGAAAAACAGTCTAAGTCCACACTATTGATCCATAATGTATAAATGATAGATAAAGGTTCAGGACAACGAGGCCTTTTCGTGGAGGGGTCAGAATGAAATTTGGACTTAGACTGTTTTTCGTCTGTGGTACTATTGTATACTTAAATGCAGCGGTTCTCAACCTGTGGCTGGGGCCCACTGGTGGGCTGTTAGGGTATCGCAAGTAGGCGCCCAAATAATTGGCAAAACACTAAGATTTTAATGATAATATTTATATATTATTTATTTATTATATTAAAAAAAAACTTACTGTTCGAGCGGCTCAATGAGCACGGACTGATTGTGAATCCAGCTAAGTGTCAGTTCGGCCTGCCCGCCATTGTTTTCGAGGGCCACCACGTCTCCCAGAGGGCGCCGTGCCACTACCCACCAAGGTGGATGCCATCACTGCTGTCCCCCGCCCCCTTACCGCCAAGCCCCTACAAGAATTTCTAGGCATGATTCATTTCTACAATCGATTTATAGCACATGCTGCTCATATCATGCACCCCTTGTACAAGGCATTGAAGGGCAAGAAGGACAATGCCGCTATGGACTGGCGCCGCCGGGTGTTTGACACCATGCATGCCCTTTCACACCCGGGGGTAAGGGCCTCTGTTAAGCTGGTGGGGGAAAAAATTGTCTGGCCGGGTCTTAGAAAGGATGTCAAAGCATGGGCAGCCTCCTGTGTGGCGTGTCAGCGGGCGAAGGTACATCGTCACACTAGGGCTCCCCTGGAGCCGTTTCTCATTCCAGGGAGACGCTTTGACCATATCCATGTGGACCTGGTGGGCCCACTTCCCCCGTCCCAAGAATTCACTTACCTCCTCACTATGGTGGACAGGACCACCAGGTGGCCAGAGGTGGTTCCCTTGAAATCTATTACAGCATCGGAGGTCGCCCAGGCGTTCATCTCCGGCTGGGTGACCCGGTTTGGCACGCCATCGGATCTCACTTCGGACAGAGGAGCCCAGTTCACTTCTGAGCTGTGGAGCACCATGGCTGAGAGACTGGAGGCGAGACTCCATCGTACTACAGCATACAACCCGAAAGCACCGTGGCTGAGAGACTGGAGGCGAGACTCCATCGTACTACAGCATACAACCCGAAAGCACCGTGGCTGAGAGACTGGAGGCGAGACTCCATCGTACTACAGCATACAACCCGAAAGCACCGTGGCTGAGAGACTGGAGGCGAGACTCCATCGTACTACAGCATACAACCCCAAAGCCAATGGTATAGTGTGAGCGTTTTCACCGTATGAAAGCTGCTCTCCGGGCCACGCTCACAGGTGACAACTGGATCGACCGTCTCCCGTGGGTCATGTTGGGCCTGCTCTCTGTCATTTCTCAACAGTTTCGGACACAGGGTGGCTCGCAGAAAAAGTGAGTTTCCATTGTGATAAAAAAATATATATAACTTACATTTTAGTGTTAAATGTTAGTTCCATTGATCCAAGCCGGTACACAATTGATTGATCGATCATTAAAGTAAACATGCTATGAAAATGCACACGGCCCACCTATCTGACGACTTAAATAGGCAGCTGGTAGCCCATTTTTTAAGTGGGCCCTGATCCAGAAAGGTTGAGAACCACTGCTGTAATAGGATGCGTGATTTAAACCAATACACAAGAATCCTCACTGTTTATTTATCAATTTGCAACTCAGAGAGTGTACAAATGTACAATGTACAATTTGGAAATTCAGAGCCCCTATAATCAACATAAACGGGAGGTAATTAATGCATAGAAATAAGCCAATAACCTATAATAAGTCTTAACAGTACACATTTACAAATGTACACATTAATTGCACACTGTCAGTAACAGTATACATACATGTTTCAGTGCATACTGGAAGTACTTGGGTGTAAATAACTAGTGCTCTGCTGTGCATATGGACTGTGTTGTCATAATATGTCCTGGCCTTTTCGTTGGGCCATTCATCTCATAGTAATAGCTAATAGGCGTTATTCTGGGCTTGGCTGAGCAGGCCAGAGCCTCTTTTTTCCACAACCTTGCTGACACAAGACCTAATTAACCTTCACCCCAATCAGTCCCTCTCCATCTTCTTTGTCTCTTTCCTTTCCGCCGCTCTCCTCTTTCAGACCTTATTTATACTATACTCGTACACTCTTTCGTGGATAATAGCCACATACAGTATAACCTCAAGTTTGTGAGCTTGTAGATCTGCTATTTTCTGTGAAATAGGAGCGACGCCTCAACTCTCTCTCACTCTCTCTCGCACACATTATTCTCTCTGTCACATACAGTAAGCGTTTGGTTTATGATACATATATTAATCAGTGTACTACAGTAGAATCTGTAGCTTAAAGCACTGCATGATTCATGAACGGCAAACCTTCAGCACCACCTTCGTGCTTCATGGTCTCATTATGCGCCTTTTCATTGCCTTTTTGGTTGTTGTTTTCACTTTTCACAGTCTCTCTATATAGAAAGCAAGACGACGGCTAATTAACTACCGGTACATTCGCAAGTTTTTTCCCCCCACGGATGGGATTGCTAAAGGATGCGTCTCTTCTTCAGCTGAAGTGACTGAAAAAGTTCCTCTGTCTATTGTACCTAATTTATCAGTTTGCTCCATGTGTTCAGACTTAAGAACCCTGTAAGGCATTGGTAAAGCAGGCAGAAATCGGAATAAAATATGAATCATGTGTGCGGGCCTTGTATTTTAAACTGCATATTAAAATGTGTTTTTGTAGGAATGTTCTTAGATTTGATTGTTAATTCATATGCTTGTGAAAAGAGCACAAGTAAAAAAATGTTGGCCATGATAGAAGTGTCCCCCACACATGTGCAATTATCCGCTATCTGTATTTCCTTATTAAATTAATATTTAATGAGGACTCTTTATGGAGTATGTAGGGAAGATGTAAGGAAGAAAACCAATGCTTCCACTACACAATCAGAAAAAATAACAAATGTGGACAAAAGTTCCAAACGATGCTGTAGAACAGAAAGTAACAGCCTAGTACTTGCCTAGTTGCCAGAGAGTGGCATATAGTTATATTTTCCACCGCAGTCTTAAAACTCACCTCTTGACCCTCTCCCACTGTTCACCTCCTAGAACTCCTCATTCCTTATGTCACTATACTACACGTTTTGATAGATGCTATACTGTACATGCTGATTTATGTTGCGGTTACATCTTCACATGTGTTCAGATTTCAGATTTGATTGAAGGGATAGCCTCTTGAGATGCAGCATCTCATTTTAGAGGGGTCCCGTAACCGTAACATACAAACAAGATACATAAGACGTACAGTACACAGATAAAAACAATATACAAATACATACATAGACATACATAAATACACAGACGGCTTGCTCAGCCTCTCCCACCCACCCCACCAACCACCACATCATCAGCTGTTAAGCAACAGAGGAATGAAAGTGCAAATTATATCGGTGAATGTGCTATAAATGGTACTTTAAAAGCATAAACAAGGTGAGGCACGATGTAAATGAAGGGAAGTCCTAAAGCAACTGCAGGATGAAATGGATCTAAAGGATAGAGGAAGATTATTCCAATCAAATGGGGCTTTATAACAGAAAGACCTCCGTCCAACCTCCATGAAGATGTTTGTTGTTTTATTATTATTATGTTTTTTTGTGGCTTTCGCCTTTATTTTATTTTATTTTTTTATGGAGGGTCAGACAGTAGGCTGACAGGAAATGGGGAGAGAGATGGGGGGAAGACATGCAGTGAAGGCCATCGGAATCGGGAGTCGAACCCGCGGCACACTGCCAGACTGGATTGCCAGCCAAGGTGCCTGGACCACTGAGCCATGGCCCAGGCCGGTATTGTAGATGTCTTAGTGGATATGATGAAGTAGACTGGGCCAAGTACTGCTTCAGGTAAGGAGGACACTTGAAATAAATACATTATAAACTAGAAAAAGTGCCCCTCGGGGCACAGGTCTCCACCAGGGCAGGTCAGGTTGTGGCCTCCTGGTGGCGCTATAATAGGCCAATGTGAAAAGGGTGCCATTTCTTCATACGCCTTTGATGGCAATTGGATGATTTGAGGCATTTTGTTCCAAAAATGTGTTTTGCAAAAATCAACCTGTTGGTGGCGCTACAACAGGCCAATGTGAAAAGGGTGGGATATATTCCTCAGCCTAGTAAGAAAATGTGTGAAAGATTGCACGTAAATTGCACGCTGCGTTCATGATTTGAGGCTTTTGTTCAAAATGGGGCAATCTTGCAAACTGTGAAAGCCAATTATAGCCAATTAGGATGGAATATGAAATATCGGACAGATCCGACTTGCGCACATGACCATAGAGATACTGTGTAACGATTTGTGAGATTTTTGGACAGAATCTGGAGGAGTAATATCAAAAAATGTGTTTTACAAAAGTCGGCCTCCTGGTGGCGCTATAAAAGGCCGTTCTGGAAAATGTGGGGCAGAGGTTCATCGTTGGCATCCAGGGAGTGTGTGTGCAAAGTTTGGCATCGACCGGGTTAACGGTGCCGGAGATTAGCTGGTAACAGACGGACGGAAGGACGGACACACACACACACACGGACGGACACACACACACACACACACACACACACGGACGGAGTGCAAAACATACTCTCTCCCCATGCCTTCGGCCTGGTGGAGACAATGAAGAGAAACCAATGTAATTGCCTTCTTGATTTAGGCTATTCTGTTTATTACAGTATATTCTGTTTGAAATGCAAGAATGTTATTTAGACAGCATGTTGATTGATTGATTGATATGTTTATTGACAATGTTTACATGTACATTTATCAAAAGGATAAATGCAGTCCATTGCAGTCCCTTAGTTAAAAATTAAACACAACAATGAATGTGTATGAGTGAGCGTGTCCATGTGAGTGTTTTAGGAATGTGTTATATAATAAATATTATGTTATTATTATTATTATTATTATTATTATTATTTTTATATATATATATTATTTTTGTGTGTGTGTGTGTGTGCAGTGTCTCGTGTGAGTGTGTGTGCGTGTGCCTATATGTGTGTACACAAGAGACAATGGGTACATAACACACATCAGGGGGATATGCATTGCAATAGTAAAAAGTAAAAGGATACAGCATTCAATGCACAATAATTTCAAGTAATAGTAGAGATAAAACAAAAAGAAAAATACATTTACAAATTAGATGCACTGTGGCACCTGAAACCGCAGATAGGTTAGGATGTATCCTGCTTAGCCATGCACTGAAGTTTAGCTTAAGTTTAAGTTAGGTCCAGCTAGCCTGTTAGTCAGCCATATCTTCAGGGAGGACTTAAAGGTGATAATGGAGCTGGTAGTTTTAACTACTGCATGATGCTACTGTAGATTTGGTGTTTACCAGGTATCCTAGTTACATCTAAGCACTAAAATACTTTTTCTACTTTTGACATGGCAATTTGCCCTGCCATTTACTGTGATCTAGCACTTTTAAAGAGCGTCTCTAGTAAAGAGCGTCTACTAAATGCATAAATTGTAAATGTATTTTTTTAGTTTTTTCTTCCTTTTTTCCTTTTTTCTTCCAATTAATTTTTTTCTCTTCTCTATGTTTTATGTGCTTTGCCTCTCTGACATTTTCCCTGGGGGAATTTGGGCAGGAATTGAGACGGAGAGATTGAGAAAAAGAGTTGGGGAGAGGTAGAGGCTCGTAGGCAGCAGGCAATCACCCAAATGTGTTCCCAATCCCCCGTCAAAGGTAATGAAAGGAGCCTGGTATTCCTTGATCAGACTAGCTAGGGCATCAAGCCCACGTTAGATTTCTGAAAAATAGAAGACGTTCAAAGCCTTATCTGTTTGAGCACACGCAGACACACACAATTTGGAAGATGTAGTGGGTACTGGGTAATGGGTATACACACTCACATGTAAATACATCTAGGGCACGTGCACACAAATACACGTGCAAAGACACGTGCAGTAATGTCATAGGAGAAACAACATCTGCTTTTCCAAAACCATGTGACACCAACAGAAAGACACTTGTAGTCTCTCTTCTCTCCTATATTCCTTTAAGTTTATGATTAAACAAAGTTTAGAGAGTATCCAACAACATAATTATGATTTGTTTTGGTCTTCATTTCATTGCATTGTTTAAAAATATATTGTGTTTGCCTCCACTCCATTATGCAGCTATGTGTGTCCCTATGTCCCTATGGGTACGTGTCTACGTGTACAAGCACGGAAAGCTGCAACACGGTAACTCTGTCATTTCTCGACCGTTTCGGACGCGGGAAGGCTCGCCGGAACCGGCCCGGCCCCCTGGGCGCGTTCCTGGGGGTCTGGATGTTCCGGGGACCCCCCGGGGACCCCCACATGTGTAACTGTGTCTCAAAGATTTTTTCCAAAAACAATCAAAGTACAGTACAGAATACAGTACACTACAATACAATACAGAGCACTGTACAGTAACTATAACAATAAATGTATAGTTGCATATAAGCCCTAGACAACTGCACTGGATCTCTAAATGAGTGAATGACTGAATATATGCAGTCCGTGATGATAAAATATACATTTACAGTGAATATATGAATGAATGCTGCTTTATACGGATATACAGTATAGAATATATAATGAATAGAATTAATCTTGCCAATCCCCAACCCCCTTCTCACACTTGTATCCAGAAACTTTTCATCTTCCTATGAAGACAATGGATTTCTCTACAAATTTCAAGTGAACTACTGACATTACAGTATCTGTGAATGATACACATGTGAGTGCAGGAAATGACACATGCAGGGAATTTACATAAATTGTCACATTCGTTCTCAGCTACCAGTGACGCATTGGTTATTGGTTGACGACATCCCGTTAGTCCGTCTCTGTGGCCGGTTAAGACTCACCCGTGTGCATGTTAGCGTTAGGCCAGGGTTTGGGGATAGGGTTAGTATGCGGCTCTATGGTCGGAATATTGGATAGTCGGAATTTAAGGGTGTCAGATTATTGGGACATCGGACTAATGCTATGCGGCTGCCTTTTCAGACTAAGGCTCAAGCCACATGCTTGTGAAGGAAGAAAGGATCAGAGCACTCCAAAAATATAGAGGAGATCTGCAAAGTTAAATCATTTATTCTATAACTTCATCTGGAACTGCACTGACAAACATACAAACCCATTAACTAGTGTCTATTCTTGTGAAGTTACAAGTGAACAGGCAATTGGTTACCAAAGACACACCCTGCAATGGTGTGCGTGAACATCACACTGATTATAATCAGGTAGGCCAAATGGTCCCTTAGAGGACATTTCGTCCTACCTACATATAACACAAGTACATGTGAACTGAGTCTGTAAATTACAAAGGTGGTGTTGCAATTTATGAAGTCATTAATCCTGTTCTGGGTTTTAAAATCAATAGAAGTTTTTGTCTGTTGTACATTAGAGCAGTGTGGACAATTTATGCACCAAGTTGCATGCAATATTGTGTAACTTCTCCTGCAATGAAAGGACTCGCCTGAAAGAAATTAAAGGAGACTCAGGAAACACCCATCGGAGGGTGGGATCACTGTCTGATGGCCCAATTATTTTTGATAATGTGACTGATATGGTTGGCTGCCGTGCTGTATTGGGTAACAAAATAAGGACGGGTTGGAAGGTTGGAGCATTTGTTTTTAATAAGTAAGTCAGAGCGCTTAATGCCCTGTGCCTTATTACGTGCGCTGAATACCACATTTGAATCGTACTCTCTATCATTAAAACGGCTAGCCATATTGCTTGTGTGTTAAAAACATCATCATTGTCACACATGCATCGTAGACGCTGGAATTAGCCCTTCGCTAAGTCCCTCCCCAACCCGTTCTTGTCCAATAGGCACGTTAGCAGCGAGGAGACAGGGCAAAATGTGTCTTCCAAATCTAGTCAACCAGGCCTGCAGTAGGCTATACCCTGGACAAGTTTGCATGACATTAGTTAAATAAACTAGAAATACGAGGAAATGTCAGAGGGAGAAATCCACTTTTAACGACCATGCAACAGGAGTTTTCATGTTGCACGGTAAGACTACGGTCATTAGTATTATTGCCATCACCTGGGTGCATGGGTCAAAGTGTAACTTTCTTGACATTAAGCTATGTAGCCTATTTTATGTTCAACAACACAGCCATGCAAAGTAACATTGACAGCTATGAGGTGGCGAAAGCTTGACCTGCATAGCAACAGTTGCTTAACTATTTGGATTGCATTGGACAATCGCTTTTTGGGGTGGGATTTAGCTAAGGGCTAATTCGCCATATAGGGTGTAAAAACGTGTACGTCACCAAGAGGGGGGCGGCGTCTGAAAAGCTAGCGGCGGCCTTCTTGTGGGCTTTAAACTCTTGCCCACATCACTCAGAATAGAGTGACGTGGTATGTTTTTGTAAATATTGAGCTCGTTCTTGGCAACAACATAGTGAACCAACACCAGGATGGATAGAAAGAACGTCGGGCCCAAATACCTTACAAGGACAAGGAAAATGTCGTGAACAAACACGGTTGTGCTTAGATACTTTGTTGAACGTTATGTCTCTGCGCCCGTGCGCCGTACAGCCGAGATCCAAGCCATTCTACGTCTTTTTGTAAACTCGTCAATCTGGGTTCCGAACGAACGTATACAAGCACACCAGACAAGCCAACAAGTATGGCGGCCGCTACCACGTGACACATATATGTGGATATTGTTATTCAGATGGGGTGGATGGGGTGGAAGGAATCAGCTTGTGCCCTTGAATACAGAAACATTTAAAGAAAGATAAATATAGAAAGAATGTCCAGGTTTCATCTTATTGAACTTAAATGTAGTGGTCTTCATTGTACCTTGACCTTTTCAACCCCAAATCAGCCAAATCAGCCGCCTACTGATAACTCTAAGTTCCACGAACATCCGTGCATCCATTCTGGCAAAGGTAATGAATGCCTGTGCCATGTGATATATAGGATCTTCCATAGAGGCTCTAGATGTTCACAGATCTCAACATTTCTGAGATAAAACGACACAGTCATGTATTGTTTCAGGGCACATTTTTAATGTAAATTGCAACCTCCATCATAATGTATCAGTAGCTCTCTGTCATGACTCATGATGTACCGCAATTCCGCCTCCTTTTACAGGAGAGAGGAAGTAGGTAGATACTGAAAAATGAACCCATTAGCTCAGCCATACCAAGCAGATATTGTTGGATAGAGAGAGAGAGAGAGAGAGAGAGAGAGAGAGAGAGAGAGAGAGAGAGAGAGAGAGAGAGAGAGAGAGAGAGAGAGAGAGAGAGAGAGAGAGAGAGAGAGAGAGAGAGAGAGAGAGAGAGAGAGAGAGAAGGGGGGGATAGAGATGGAGGGAGAGAAGAGGAGAGAAAGGAGTATTTACTAGGGTGAAGCCAGAAGGCAATACCATAAATCTAGCTGGACAGTGGAATGGAGAAATTAAAGTTGGGAGATAGAGAGGGAAAGAGAGAGAGAGAGACAGACAGACAGCTCTAGAATTGCACTTTATGTAGTCATAGCACTTTATAGTACACATGTATAATATATTATATAGTATAGTATGTATAGTTTACATAGATAGTATGTATAGTTTACATAGATACTCCACTGTTACGTTCTTAGTTTACGCATGATTCATGATAACTACTTTTTATATATGTGATGTATGCCATGCTTTTGTTATTGCTTAATGCAAGTCGCTCTGGATTAAGAGCGTCTGCTAAATGCCTAAATTGTAAATTGACAGACAGACAGACAGACAGACAGACAGACAGACAGACAGACAGACAGACAGACAGACAGACAGACAGACAGACAGACAGACAGACAGACAGACAGACAGACAGACAGACAGACAGACAGACAGACAGACAGACAGACAGACAGACAGACAGACAGACAGACAGACAGACAGTGAGAAAGAGGAGGAAGAGTAGCCTAAAGGAGGGAGAACTAAAGGGGAAGTGAGTAAAGGGGAGAGACAGAGAGATGGATGAGCCAGGAACACAGAAAGATAAAGGACATTCTAGTGGAGGATGACAGCTCAGCAGGGAGGGTGTCCACCCTGATGATTGGAGGTCTGAGTGAAATGAAACACTGCAAACCTGATGCCTTTTCTGCTCATAGCCACATGAACTCTGGAACTGCGACTGACTCACTGAGGGCAGTATTATGCGTGTCTTAAGTACCAGGTCTTATGACTTAACTGGTCTGTTTGGCCACTCAGAATAGCCAAATGGCATTGATCACGCCTCCAGGTCTTAAGTTAAGTAATAAGACCTGGTACTTAAGACACGCATAATACTGAGTGGTATGATGGTATGTTTCATGCTGAAAATAGCTGATCTAGTGCTCACAACACGTCACAGGTGCAACACATAAGAAAGATACTTAGAAACATTACTGGCACATGCATGGTTTACTGTATTTATCTAGCCTACTTGGAAAAACATGATGCAGAGATGACACACTATGCCCTTCAAGAAACCATGCATTCAAGACAGCTAAGATGTGAAATGAAGAATTAGCAGACAGTTTAGGGGAGAGATATCTTATCTTAATCTGTATAATGTAAAAACATAAGTGAGAAGCGTATGGGGGTGGGGAGGAGGAAGACCAAGAACACGGCTACATCGGTGTAAAAAAAATGTGTTGGGGGTTGAGGGAAGACAGGGCGAATAAAGAAAGAAATCACATGGGAACGAGTGCAGGCATTAGAGAGAAAGAGATTTGTGTGCATGCGTGAGAGAGAGAGAGAGAGAGAGAGAGAGAGAGAGAGAGAGAGAGAGGGGGATAATGAGAGAGAGAAAGAGAGAGCGAGAGAGAGAAAGAGAGAGCGAGAGAGAGTACAGTGGCCCAGTCTTGCTCCAGGCACCACATTTCTGCCAGTGGTGGCATCTTTATCAGCTAAATGTACTTTTGATGCCTTGCCACGTATGTTGCTGTAAATTACTTTTAAGAGCCATATTAAAACATAAGGAGGAAGGCAGTGAGACGAGGGTCACAGTTTATTTAATTTTTTGTAGAATGAGAAAGAGAGCAAGATTTCTGGCACTGGTTTGTCTCGGGAGGTTTAGCATCTTCTATACCTCCTTTCATCCTTTTAATTCACTTCTATACAGTAAAATCCGGAGTTTTAATTCATCCATCTGTAACACAGAGTGCACAAATGGTCCATTTAGTTACATTTGAACACTCTCAGAGTTAAATAAAAAGCTGTAAACCATCTCTTTTTTATGTTAAAATAAGTGTTAAATAGCTCTATATTCTGAGTGTTTGTTCAGTAACAGGGGATTCGATGTGTTAAAAAATAAAATTAGTATGGACAAGCCAGGCCAGAGAACTCATACAGAGTACAAGATGAACAAGCTTGGAATTGGACGTTATACAAAAAAGTGAGCAGACAGTATTGGAACTGGAACTCTATAAAATCTAAGCTGTTTTACTAAAGAACCGGATAGACGGGGATACCTCTGTTATTGAACAAACGCTCTATAGCAAGGATTATCATACCGGTAGTTTATGTTTTTCACACAAAAAGAAACGTATTGTTTTAATGAAACAATCAAGCTACACTACCATTAAGAGAATACAATTTTAACCAATCTGTATGGTATGTTATACAATAACTAGTACATCTGGTTGGACCCTGTAAGTAGTGCTGCCTGAAGCTCAAAAGTGCAATATCTCCCCAGAATTGATTCCCTCTTCCCTCTTGAAAGAGCAGTAGAAGTTTGGTCTCCAGAGACCTATATGTTCAAATCCAAAGAAGAACATGAAACGTACTTACAGTGTACAGACGTCCTTGCTAATAAAACCGCAGGAGGACGTGTATACACATGTTTAGGTCTTTTTTATTGATATATTTATTTAAAAAAAAAAAAATCTCTAGGCCTATATATATTTTATTTTGTTGGTTGGCCTTTCCTTCTTTTTTTTTAAGATTAGATTTTGGGGCTGTTCATGCCCTATTGACAGTGAAAAGTAGATAGACAGGAAAGGGGGAGAGAGATGGGGAGTGACACGCAGCAAGTGCAATAACTCCCCAGAATTGATTCCCTCTTCCCGCTTGAAAGAGCATATATAGAGACCTATATGTTCAAATCCGTGTACAGATGTCCTTGCTAATAAAACCGCAGGAGGACGTGTATACACATATTTAGGTCTTTTTTATTGATATATTTTTTTAAAGAATATAATATATATATATATATATATATATATATTATAGATTTTTATTTTTTTTGGTTGGCCTTTCTTTTTTTTAAGATTAGATTTTGGGGCTTCGAGCCTGCGGCACGCCGTCCAGCTGGCTTGGCAGCCTAGGTGCCCAGATGGTTGAGCTAACCGTCCGGGCCTGGTTGGCCTTTCCTTCTGCACGGTATTGCTTGTGTTACACCCATGCGCGCTGCCGATTAGAATGGCTCGTGAGTCGTAACGTAACTCTAAATCTAGGGAGCTCTTCATGGTTTTGACCAAAAGCGCAATGTTCTGTCTTCATTTCTGACTTCAGCATGCATCTCTTTTGGAATATAAACGCTTCTAGAGAGACTTTAGCGTGACTAGCGTGAGGTTAGAACGGAAGATTATGCCTCCTGGTTTTGGGATGGAACGGAAGGGGGGGCTTTTCAGAGTAAAATCTTCCATATCTGCTGGCACTCTAGCACCTTTATTTTGAAGAATTCCCCGGCAAAAGTTTGGTCAAATGTGTGCCCTCGATCCTTTCCTTACCCACAGCTCCCCACCCAGTTTCCCATTTCTTTTAAACTAGTTTTGTCTACCTTTCCATTCTTACAGCAGCAGTTCTCAAACAGCGGTCTGGGGACCCCTAGGTGTCCTTGATATGGTTTCCCCAGCTAAATCATTATTGTTTAGGAACCAAAATGTTTGAGTGTACAAATGGAACCAAATGGACTTGTGACTTCATGGTCCGTGACCTAATGCAGTGGTTCTCAAATTGGTGTCAGAGAACTCTGTATGATGTCCTTGGGGCGGTTTCAGTGGGTCCTTTCTTTTTTTTTTAATTGATGTGTGTTATATTGTGTACATCATAAATCCTCCCTGGCACAAAATATCAGATGGGGGTCCAAAGCTAATGTTATACTGGGGCCCTCAACATGAGAAAGTTTGAAAACCACTGGCCTAATGTATACCAAACTGTGGGTCTCTAAAATTAACCGCTTGAACCCTAATCTCTCAACACAGAATCTGCTGCTGAATCTGTCGGCAACTCCCATTACAACATTTACATTACATTAGAGTTGTTAAAACAAATTAGGAATGAAGAGGAAGAGGAGGGCTGAAGGAGAGTCAACAAGCCGACATCTGGTCTCTACACAGGGAATTGGGCGGTGCCCCCAGAAGCAAAAAAATTAAATAATGTCCTCCTTTGTTGCCAATGGGTTCCCAGATTGCTTGAACCCTATACCTATTATGGGTATTAACATTCACCAACAAGATCTACAAGCCCTCGATGCGTCACAACTATTCTCGGAGCAGACATTTGGTGTAGAGGGAAAAATAATAAAAGTACAAAGCCAAAGGTCAAGTTTACTAAGTATTGTGGACGTAAGTGGTTAAACAGTTTGAGAACCGCTTACAGTATGGACCCCCCCCCCCTCAGATGACTTTGCCCTCTTCACTCCTTACTTGTGCTCCTCTCCATCACTCCTCTTTCACTTCTCCATAATCTACTGTACTGTAACACACTCCCTTCTCTCCCTCCCTTCTTGTTCCTGTTTCTCACACACTCCCCTCTCTCCTCCAGTCCATCATGGCCCCTTCAACTCCTCCACCTCTCCCTCCTTCCTTTGGCCTACATTTGCTCCCTTCTTATCTCGAGTTGGCCTGTAATTGATGGATGTTTTCTTTTATCATTTTTTTCCTCCGGTATTATATTTTCAGTGAAGAAAGGGTTTTCTCTCAAAGTGCAGAGAGAGAGAGAGAGAGAGAGAGAGAGAGAGAGAGAGAGAGAGAGAGAGAGAGAGAGAGAGAGAGAGAGAGAGAGAGAGAGAGAGAGAGAGAGAGAGAGAGAGAGAGAGAGAGAGAGAGAGAGAGAGAGAGAGAGAGAGAGAGAGAGAGAGAGAGAGAGAGAGAGAGAGAGAGGGAGAGGGAGAGGGAGAGGGAGAGGGGAGATGGGGATGGGGGGGATGGGTTGGGGGGTCAGTATAGAGTGGCTAATCTACTGTAAGTAAAATAGAAATTAATCTCACACACACACACACACACATCGCTAGCACTGGGATTCCGGGACTTTTGCTGGGAATGTTCTGTGACTATAGCCCTGAATCTTTTTGACAGAGCAATGTCTACAGTTCAACGTAAATCTTGTGTGGAGGCAGATAACTTCAGATAGTTTATACTATTTCATAGTGATGGTAGTAGCTGCTAATGTTGGAATAAGTGTCCACATTTATACTGCTTCTATATCACTAAATTACTTTTTAAGTATGATGCATCCATAGTTTTGTTTTCGACAATGTGATTGGAGATATCCTAAAAATTGTAAACAGCTCTCTACAATCAGGCGTCTTTCCAGAGTTCCAGACTCACTGAAGACAGCTGTAGTTAGGCCCTTACTCAAGAAACACAATCTTGATTATTGTTGTTATTTTGTCAATCTAGCTGAGTTTGACTCAGACAAACATGACATCGGTTCTGGTATTCCACAGGGCTCGATTCTTGGTCCTCTATTATTCTCCCTGTACATACTGCCGTTGGGAGAACTTATTACCAATCAAGGAGTCAATTTTCATATCTATGCTGATGATACTCAACTATATCTTTCTGTAGCTCCAGATGATCCCTGTGCTTTAGACCCGTTATTGACCTGTCTGTCTAGCATCAAATGCTGGATGAACTTTCTCAAGCTAAATGAGGATAAGACAGAAGTTCTCATAATCGGTTCTAGTGAGCAGAAAGAATAATAAGCAGACTTGGCAACCTGACTGTATAAAGTAACAGTACAGTAAAGAACTTGGGGGTCATTATTGATTCTGAATTGAATTTTAATTCACACATTAATCATGTTACCAAGATTGCCTTTTTTCATCTTAGAAATATTGCACGAATCAGAGCCTATGTCATTGGACGATGCAAAAAGTCCACGCCTTTGTTTCTGCATTGGCTTCCGGTTGTTTTTAGGATTGATTTTAAAATTATTTACTTGTTTATAAAGCTCTCAATGGTCTCGCATTCCTACCTACATGACTGCCTGCCTAAATATGTCCCAAACCGCCCCCTAAGCCGGTCTTCCACTGCTGGCCTGCTCGCTTTGCCTAAAAAAATGGCAACTCCCACTGTACCTTCGACAGGCAGACTCTGTAGACATTTTTAAAGCACAGCTCAAGACCCACTTCTACACTTCTACACGCTTTTAATTGATCTTTTCAATTTTTTGTTATTCATGTCTTCACTGTATGGAAAGAAAATCTAAATCAATTTTTTTTAATGACTTATCTTCCCCCCGAGCTTTTTTCACAATTTTTATTTAACAGTAGCATTACTTTTCATGTAAAATTACTTAATTTCTTTGCAACAACTGTCAACATGCTTTCATGTTTAAACCTAGCTCGAGTTAACATTTCTTCTTTTCTTTGATGACATCTTAGGATAGATGTAGACCTATTTGACAGTGCAGAAACATAATTGCCTTCCTTGATGTATTAATGAGCATCAATAACGACCATCACCTGTGTCACAGACACATACAGCTCCCCTCTGCAGGCCTCTATACTGAAAGTGACTGCATGGAGTCTGTCTCATTTCTCTCCAAAAGCATGTCGTCACCTTATTAAACTAATTGCCTAAGTCATTTTTTCAAGGTTTTCAGGAAACACAAAAAACTGTGCCAAATGTAGAATATATTATATTTCTTAATTATTTCAATTCCAAAAAATGTGAAAAAATATGACTATTGACATACAAATAAAGGTGTATGTCAATCATGTAACATGTAAGGATAAAATGACTTAGGCCAATATCTGAACATGCCATTTTAACTTAGGCAATTATAAACCTTATTTAGGCCAAATTACTTCTGCAGTAAGTGACTTAGGCAAAATGTTTTTATTCCAATTATTTGTAATAGACCATGGTTTAGGGTCAGCCACAGAGTGTTTAAAATAATATCAGAGCACAAAGACATTTGATACTGAAGGGGAGTGAATGGGAGTGAATGGGACTGAATGTGAGTGAATGGCAGTGAATGGGACTGAATGGGAGTGAATGTGAGTGAATGGGAGTGAATGGGAGTGAATGGGACTGATGGGAGTGAATGGGACTGAATGGGAGTGAATGGCAGTGAATGGGACTGAATGTGAGTGAATGTGAGTGAATGGGAGTGAATGGGACTGATGGGAGTGAATGGGACTGAATGGGAGTGAATGGGAGTGCATGGGACTGAATGGGAGTGAATGGGAGTGAATGGGACTGAATGGGAGTGAATGGGACTGATGGGAGTGAATGGGACTGAATGGGAGTGAATGGGAGTGCATGGGACTGAATGGGAGTGAATGGGAGTGAATGGGACTGAATGAGAGTGAATGGGAGTGAATGGGACTGAATGGGACTGAATGGGAGTGAATGGGAGGTACTCTTACTATGGGACTGATAATATGGGACTGAATGGGAGGGAATGGGACTGAATGGGAGTGAATGGGACTGAATGGGAGGTAGTTACTATGGGAGTGAATGGGAGTGAATGGGAGTGAATGGGAGGTACTGTTACTATGGGACTGAATGGGAGTGAATGGGAGTGAATGGGACTGAACGGGAGTGAATGGGAGTGAATGGGAGGTACTGTTACTATGGGACTGAATGGGAGTGAATGGGAGTGAATGGGATTTAATGGGACTGAATGGGAGTGCATGGGAGTGAATGGGAGTGAATGGGACTGAATGGGAGTGAATGGGATGAATGGGAGTGACAGTCCCATAGTAACAGTACCTCCCATTCACTCCCACTCACTTCCATTCACTCCCATTCACTCCCATTCACTCCTATTCAGTCCCATTCACTCCCATGCACTCCCATTCACTCCCTTTCACTCTGAATGGGAGTGAATGGGATGAATGGGAGTGACAGTCCCATAGTAACAGTACCTCCCATTCAGTCCCATTCAGTCCAGTTCACTCCCATTCACTCCCATAGTGTTTGGTTAATTATGGGTGTGCGAGATTTGTACTCATAATGAGAAATTATATATTGGGTCAGATTGAGTGGAGATATAAGCAGCTCTTTAGAGTGGGAGAGCTCAGGTCCCCACATTCCATTCTACAAACATCGGGGGTTTTACGGCCCTCTCCTGTTGGAAGACAGGCCATTATTGACTCCTTTCACAGGGCAGAGTCAACTCATTTAGAACATACAATAATGAAGTAACCAATCTTTAATTCCTCTTCAATTGTTTAAATGTGTTCTAAATAACCTATTATATATTGGGTTGGTAAAAAGCCTAAATGATAAATACCTGTAATAGTCTGACAGTTTAATCTAACCTAAAGTCAGATCTCCACACTGTCCTCTCACAGAGAGGGCAGAAGGGATGCATGGGTCAGTGGCATATGATTGGCTGAAAGTGTAGCATGAAGGTGGGACTTCAGTCAGGGCCCACTGTGACTATATGCTGTGGAGCACAAAGTGTAATTTAGATTCACCAATACCATCGAACGTGAACATGTCTAGGCAGAGACCAGCGGTAATGTATTTGCTATATATTATATGCTATAAATAGATGTTTGTGCATTATTCATAATCGATGTAATATGATGTTTAGATTGTAACCAGTGTTCTCTCTGTGTTCTTGTCTTCCGGTCATTGTTTAATTACCATTTAATTAATGATAAGGTAGATTTAAAACCACATAATTACACTTAATCACTTAATCAATGTGCCACTTAATGTGCCACATGATACTGGACTAAGTCTGAGAGTCAACAATGACAAGCTAAGCGTACCATGATCTGGGACAGTCTTAGAGTGTTCAAATGATAGCTAGAATTCCTACCAACAGAGCAGATAGAACTGTACCAATAGGACTGTAATCCAGAATCCGGGATACTGTCATCTTGTGTTGGGGGAAGTTAGGGGAAGTGTGAACAGAACGTGTGAATGTATGATTGTAAGTGTTTAATTAATATGAATTAATAAAAACCCTATAAAATGCACGTTTGAGTTCATCAAATATAAGCTATCATTGGAGCATTTAGTTCACTGTGCGTGTACTGTGCGTGTTAGTCACTTTAACTCTGCCTAGTGCAAGGGCTGGTCGGAGCCTCGGCACAACATCGCCAAATAACCGAACACATAGTAACAGTACCCCCCATTCACTCCCATTCACTCCCATTCAGTCCCATAGTAACACTCCCATTCACTCCCATACTATGGGAGTGAATCGGAGTGAATGGGAGGTACTGTTACTATGGGACTGATACTATGGCATAGTATCAGTCCCATAGTAACAGTACCTCCCATGCAGTCCCATTCAGTCCCATAGTATCAGTACCTCCCTTTCACTCCCATTTACTCCAATTCACTCCCATAGTATCAGTCCCATAGTAACAGTACCTCCCATTCACTCCGATTCAGTCCCATTCACTCCCATTCACTTCCATTCACTCCCATTCACTTCCATTCACTCCCATTCATTCCCATTCACTCCCATTCAGTCCCATTCACTCCCATTCATTCCCATTCACACGGAGTGAATGGGAGGTACTGTTACTATGGGACTGATACTATGGCATAGTATCAGTCCCATAGTAACAGTACCTCCCATTCACTCCGATTCAGTCCCATTCACTCCCATTCACTTCCATTCACTCCCATTCACTTCCATTCACTTCCATTCACTCCCATTCATTCCCATTCAATCCCATTCAGTCCCATTCACTCCCATTCATTCCCATTCACTCCCATTCACTCCCATTCACTCTGAATGGGAGTGAATGGGATGAATGGGAGTGACAGTCCCATAGTAACAGTACCTCCCATTCACTCCCATTCACTCCCATTCAGTGCAGTTCACTCCCATTCACTCCCATTCACTCCCATAGTAACAGTACCTCCCATTCACTCCGATTCAGTCCCATTCACTCCCATAGTAACAGTACCTCCAATTCACTCCCATTCACTCCCATTCAGTCCCATAGTAACAGTACCCCCCATTCACTCCCATTCACTCCCATTCTCTCCCATAGTATCAGTCCCATAGTAACAGTACCTCCCATTCACTCCGATTCAGTCCCATTCACTCCCATTCAGTCCCATTCATTCCCATTCACTCCCATTCACTCCCATTCATTCCCATTCAGTCCCATTCACTCCCATTCAGTCCCATTCACTCCCATTCACTCCCATTCACTCCCATTCAGTCCCATAGTATCAGTCCCATAGTAACAGTACCTCCCATTCAGTCCCATTCAGTCCCATAGTATCAGTACCTCCCTTTCACTCCCATTTACTCCAATTCACTCCCATAGTATCAGGCCCATAGTACAGGACCTCCCATTCACTCCCATTCACTCCCATAGTATCAGTCCCATAGTACAGGACCTCCCATTCAGTCCCATTCACTCCCATTATATCAGTCCCATAGTAACAGTACCTCCCATTCACTCCCATTCAGTCCCATTCACTCCCATAGTATCAGTCCCATAGTACAGGACCTCCCATTCAGTCCCATTCACTCCCATTATATCAGTCCCATAGTAACAGTACCTCCCATTCAGTCCCATTCACTCCCATTCAGTCCCATTCACTCCCATTTTGAAAGGTGTGTTAAAATGGCCTAAGTCACATTTTATTATGACTTAGGCAAAATAAAATGGCCTAAGTCTCACTCTTGACATAGGCCATTTTTTAATAGGGTGTAACAGGAAGGCCTTTTACGTTAGGGCTTAGGCGATTTTACCAGAGGTGGCCAGCATCACCAGGAGTTGATTTAGGCCAAAAACTCATTTTCGGCAAAAAATGACTTAGGCCATTAGTTTAATAAGGTGACGATGTGAATATGATGGAAAATGATTACAGCTCACATTTCATATCACACACTAGCCCCCCTAAAAAAAAGTTCTCAAGACTGTCAAAGACTGTCTTAATTATGTAACTATTCCTGAAATAATTATAAAGCACAATGTATAAAATTGTTTGTTTTATATTTTAAAACATTGTTATGGGAAATGTGATTATGGATATAGTTATAGGATAGGCATACTTCAGGAGGTGGTAACAGTTTGTAGAATTGAGAAGGTAAAAATGATATTTCACAAAGCATGAAGAATAGAATGGTTTGGGAGCCTCTTCGCTCTCATGTCATATCAACCTGCTTCCAGAGAGCACAATAAACTTTATTCCTGTATTTTGCTTGTACTGTATATTCACCTTTATTGATATTATATTTTATAAGACAAACAACAATTCTAGTATTTTCCTTTGGTAAATGGCCATGGTAGAGCTCATAATAATGCATTTCAAGTTGTCCTGATATAAGGAAATAACAGACTGGTGGTCGGCTTCCTCACCTCTGCCTTGTCCACAATCCAGCATTATGCACATGCACACAAATGCATTAACAACCTCACCAACATTCCTGGCATCCTTCATACTCGCAAAGACAATATGATGAGCCTGCAGGGGCTTCGTCAGTCCTTTGTGCTGTTTGCTATGAGAATGTATTAACCAGGCACGTTAATGGCACTGACACACAGTAACTGTGACTCATTAGGTTTTTTATTAATGTGTATTGATATTGGGACTTTGGATGACTTTGCCTCTACACAGAGCAATATAAAACAACACACAATGAAAGGCCATGCATCACTTGCATATGTTTGCATACATTTCACCAGAACACACATCCGTGGGCCAATATGGTGGCATGCTGCTATGCTAATCATTCAAATTATTTGTGAGAAGGAGACTCGAGCTACCTTCTGAAAAAAGGGATAGTGATTTTGAATTGTGGTGACTGTATGAAATTAGTTGTGATTTCAGAGGCATAACTGTTTCAGAACAGTCCCTCATCCTCTTAGATATACTGTTAATGCATTGTTGCTGTCGGGCAGAAAACTTATATCTCCATATTTAACACATTTATTTGGAACAATCCCTTGAGATGAAACATCTCGTTTTCAAGGGGGTCCGCAATTTACTAAATACACTTCATACATAAAGACAAAAAATAATTTTACATGCAATTCAACCAGACAAAACAAACAAGACAAAACAAAACAATACATAAATAAACAAAACAACTGCAACAAAACAGTACACATGGACATAACACATGGATCATTGCATCATGGATCTGTTATAATGATGATTAGTGAAAACATGAACAGGTAGTCTCAAGATGAGAGGACAGCACAGTTTTAATTAACAATCGGAAAGATGTTATTGAACGAATATGGACAGGTCACAAGGAGCTTTTTTTTTGCCAACTGATGTAGGTATATTAAAGTAAACCTGTGAGCAATGTCTAAGTATCATAAGCTGTTTCAAATACTGTGGATAATTGAAGTGAATGCTGTAATGGTTTTCAATAAGTCTCAAAGTCCACACAATGTGCACAATCCAAGTATAGTTTACTGAAAGCTTTAGGCAGGTATAAACAACACAGCAGGCAGCAGCATGTACCGGTAGGCTATAGACCGATTCAGCTTTAGGCAGGTATAAACAACACAGCAGGCAGCAGCATGTACCAGTAGGCTATAGACCGATTCAGCTTTAGGCAGGTATAAACAACACAGCAGGCAGCAGCATGTACCAGTAGGCTATAGACCGATTCAGAAACAGGTCTCATGGTCGCAGGTATAAACAACACAGCAGGCAGCAGCATGTACCAGTAGGCTATAGACCGATTCAGAAACAGGTCTCATGGTCGCAGGTATAAACAACACAGCAGGCAGCAGCATGTACCAGTAGGCTATAGACCGATTCAGCTTTAGGCAGGTATAAACAACACAGCAGGCAGCAGCATGTACCGGTAGGCTATAGACCGATTCAGAAACAGGTCTCATGGTCGCAGGCAACGTATTTCCTGTAGGCGGAGACGACATATCTGCGGTTTAAACCTGCACCTCTTCTACTACAGTGAATGGAAAAGTGACTGATGTTAGTCTGCCTCAAACGTTACTCTTTTACCTGCTTTTTACTAACACTAACATTACAAAGATGCCCAGAACATCGGGATGAACCTGTGTAGTTTATGGCTGCTCCAACAGTAGTGGCAACATTCAAAAAAAGAAATAAAAAAAAAATCAAAATATCTACCGCCATGGCTGAGACCAGAGCCATAGAGTAATGGTTGAGACAAAGCAGTGAAAGGTCTTGAAAGATACATAACGTCAGTCTTACCCAATACCCAATCTTTCTGTTTTAGGAACACAAGGTTGCTGTACTTTATACCTCATACTAAGCATTTAAAGTATGAGGTATAAAGTACGGCAGCCGTGTGTGACAGTCTGATAAACTACATCTGCATAATCAAGAATTGGTAGTATGAGTTGTTGAACTAGTTTTTTTCTTACTGTAAAAGTAAAACAGTTTCTGTTATGGTATAGAACACCAGTACTGAAATAGATATTCCGGACTGTTATTTATATGAAATTTAAATGATAGATTTGAGTCAAGCCAGAGACCAAGATATTTGAATTGTACCATCGAGACAGGAGATATTGAATGATTGATTGTTAGTTTGTCCTTTAATATTTTGATTAGTCCCGAAGAGCATCATGTTTGTTTTAGTTTTGTTGATAAGTAATTTATTAGCTATAAGCTATGATTCTAGATAATTAAAGTTTAATTGCAATGTCGACTGAGTTTGTAATAGGTTAGCTTGTGAAGTGTATAAAGCGTCGCAGTCCCGCCCCCTTTCATGACGACGAGAGACCCGGAAAATAATTCCCCGTTCATTTTCCTCATAGACTTTTCAAAAAATATTTATTTAAAGACATTTACGCTGCGGACAAAGCCAACTCGAGTTGTGACAAATCATGACAATAAACACAATGTTTTGGGCCAATCAAATAATTAGAAAGAAGAAGAAAAAGGCAGGTTACAACACTTTTTGTTTAGTTTTTCTTCTTCTTCTTGATTGGCCCAAAACATTGTGTTTATTGTCATGATTTGTCACAACTCGAGTTGGCTTTGTCCGCAGTGTACTCTTTGAAAAGTCTATGAGGAAAATGAACTTGGAATTATTTTCCGGGTCTCTCGTCGTCATGAAAGGGGGCGGGACTTGTGTCATCGGCATAGAGTTGAACGTTACAACCAGAGAAAATTGAAGGAAGATCATTAATAAAGATAGAGAACAAATGTGGGCCTAGGGTTGAGCCCTGTGGCACACCACGTTCCTGTACTGCTAGGTCGGATTTGCTGCCCTGAATGACAACACAGTGTTTTCTATTGTGCAGATATGAGTTGAACCAATGTAGGTCATTACGTGACATACAAATAGAATATAGTTTCAACTTTTTATGTTTTTCATAAATCCCCTGTCATCAATACAAGAGTGTTACACAACAATAGGGAAATTAGCATATCTATAAGCCCACAACGCGCTACCTAGCGACATGTTGTAAGCTTGTAGACCGGCAATTTTAAAATGTTTAGAAATAATAAAAAACTGTTTTAGACATGCAATTCAATTCAATTCAATTCAATTCAAATGGCTTTATTGGCATGAGAAAACATACGTTTACATTGCCAAAGCAGAAAGCACAATACAACAATACATCAATACAGTCAAAACAAAAAATATGTACATTTGAACGTCGGAATCTTCAATAGATCAATTTCTATATTGTACCAAGATTACTGGATGCAGGTATAGTGCAGGAATATACACAATGATTAGTCTTTAGGGTGGTTGTGTTCCGTTTGATATCCTTCTCCTATCACAGCAACTCACAAATCTTGCTGCTGTGTTTGCACATTGTTGTACTTTGCCCAGCAGATATGGGAGTTTTTTGTCATTGGTCATGTTTTCAAAATCTCTGTGTGTGGTTGTAATCTGTGGGAAGTATGTGTCTCTGATGTCTTGGTACAATGGACAGATGGTTAGGAAGTGTAGCTCGGTTTCCACTTCATTTTGTGTGCAGTGGGTGCATAGTCTGTCTTCTCTCGGGATACAGGTCTGCCTATGACGGCCTTTCTCGATCGCAAGACTGTGCTCACTGAGTCTGTACCTAGTTATGATTTTTCGTTGTTTTGGGTCGGTCACGGTGCTCAGGTATTCTGCCACTGCGTATTCTCTGTTTAGGGCCAGATAGCAGTACAAGGTTTCCACATGACAGCCATTAACAATGGCGGTACCCTGGGGTGTACATAAGGAATGTATACGTGGGTAGAAGAACTGCAGATCAACCCCAGGAGGCCAGCCCTGAATATGTTATTACTCCCGATCTCCCTTTCTTTATTTCTCTATCTCTCTGACCCTTGTTCTGTATTCCTCTGTTGCACTGTCTTTCTGTTTCTCTCTTTCCCTGGTGCTAAATCCCATGGCTAATCTTAGAAAAATGCTTAACCAGCCTGCAGAAATGCTCCTGGACTTCAAAGGTCTCCAGTCATTCTGTCACAGTCCTCTTTCATACCTTCCTATTTTTCATCAAGACAATTCTATACTCACTCTTTCTTTTTTCCCCTCAGTGTGTTTCTTTCTCATAATGTTACAGTTCAGGTGATACAGATCCCCCTCTGTGTTCATGTTCTCTTCTTGTCTCTCGTGTATTCACAGGACTTCGCACCAAACTTTGTAAGATTATGAGGTTAGTTATTCTAAAGCAGCTATTTCTATAGCTTCACAAAAAGCAGATATTCTGTAAGGTGTGAGTTAAAAAAAGAAAAAAAAGAAAAGCCAAATGAGATAACAATAGCACAATCTAGTATTTTGTTGATGATCACTTCTGCAACAACAACAACAAAATCATTTTTTTCTATTTCTCAACTTTGGAGTTAAACATCACAAAAACAAGATAGTTCAATCTCAAACGTCATGCCGTGTCATTATAGTCATTAGGGGGTTACTTCTTTACAAATAGTGGATATCTATAGTTTTGGAAACGGGCACAGATGTTCTTAAGGTAGAAATGAAGACATGTCAACATTGTAATGTTCACAGCTCAGTGTTTTAGAGGGTGTGCCAAACTGATGACGGGCCAGCGGCAGCTGAAAGACCTGAGGGGGATTTAATAAAGACCCCAAGAGGTGACAGCAAAGGACAACTGACATGACCCTTGACCTTGCACCTTTTTGGACACGCACGCACGCACGCACGCACGCACGCACGCACGCACGCACGCACGCATGCGCGTGTGCGCAGCGCACACACACACACACACACACACACACACACACACACACACACACACACACACACACACACACACGCACACACACACACACAACACAACACTGTTTGAAGCCCATGTTAGTAGCTGCTAATGTGTTGCAGAAGCCCAGTAGAGTACTTGCTAACTGCCTGTTTTCTTTCATCTCCTGGGGAATAGATGAGGTGATAGGAGGTGGGTGGAAATTGCTTCAGGCAACCGGCTGCTGTCACATGATCATCTCCAATCTCAACCAGGGCTGGGTGACAGTCAAATCAATATCACCATTATTTAAAACTTTTTACTTCTCCTAGTCTGTTTTTCTCATGTTGAGGAACAGTATTCAAACTATTCAAGACAAAGAAATCAAGAACCAACCAAGAGAGTTGTATATTGTCACTCATACAGGTCAAGCAGCCAAATGTTATTGTTTGTGAAAGTAGCAGTCTAGCCTATGAGTCATTGACTTCTTCATTACTATTCTGCTACAGACAATACAAACTGTCAGCAGCTGTAGTAATGAATTATTTTGGGCGGGAACCCCTTTTGGTGTTTTAAAGCATTATGTTATACTTTAGCTATTGAAAAATAGCTACGAGCTTGTAGATCTGCTATTTTTTGAAAAATCGTTAAAATGTGCCAACATTTTAACGATCAACATATTTTCAGATGGGGGTCGGCGGCCAATTACATATATTTTTTGGGGTTCTTGACATGAAATATTGAGCACCACTGATACAGAAACATGAGGTATTTCAGAAAACTGTCACGATTTAGAAGACATTTTTTAAATGTCGACGTCAGGCCTAAATGGGTTAAGAAGTATTCTCTATTGATCATAAACGAACATGACGTTCTTCATTTAAACTAATCACTATTTTAGCATCCGCCAAACAGTGGATCATGGAAGGTGCAACACAGTTGTAGAGCCATCACACACGCACGCACGCACGCACGCACGCACGCACGCACGCACGCACGCACGCACGCACGCACGCACGCACGCACATTACGTCAATATTGGTCACTACTGGAATCACACGTAATTAAGTGAGATTTGAGGTTCCGGGATCGTGTATGAATTAATAATGAGCTAATCAAAAAGTACTTGAGCTGATTGCTAGGAGATTAACACCTACAAATTAACTGTTGGCCATTTCTGTGTTTTACTGGGGTTGCCTGAAAGCTCGTAACCCCATTCTCATTTCACATTTTTGAACATACGTACTAATATTCAAAATCCAGTGTTTGGGTTAATTTTGAAAATCTGTGATTGTTGAAAAGTATACACTAGTCTGCGATGTAAAATTTTATCTGATCGTATGGAAATATAGTCAGTTAATAGTTTGCAAACCATTCGGCGCAAATACTGTTTGTTGATCACCTGTCCTAAAAGGAAATGTACAGCTACTGGACAAACAGACAGTCTGACATTTCTCTCAGTCACTCCACTGCAAGGGCATTTATTCTATGAATAGAGGGATGCTTTACGTTTAATAACATGCCAGTAGATGTTTCATGGGTGAAACAGGCTCTCTCTCCCTCTCGCGCTCTCACTACCCCCCTCCCCCCCCCCCCTCCCCACCACGCCCCCCTCCCTTACTGTCTCTCTCACTCATCATGCTCTGGTCTGACCTCAAACACAACAGAAGCCGTTGCCTATAAGCAATGATGGGGTCTCCATTTGGGCATAAAATCATTGCCTAACAATGTTGATTTGCGCTGATGGCAGAGATGTGTCCGTACTCTATATGAGCAATATCTGAGCTCCATACTGTATGGGCATGTGACATACAATTTAGGCATTTAGCAGACGCTCTTAATCCAGAGTGATTTACAGTAAGCAAGAACAAAAAACATGGTAATACATCAAATACATAAAAATAGTCATCATGAATCATATACTGTACATAAGCTAAGAACCTAACAGTGGAATATCTATATAATGAAACTATGCGTATACACTATAGAGTGCTATGTCTACATAAAATGCTATTTACGTTATATAAGTTGAGCCTATGAATATGCATGTATGGGTCGTCGTGTCACTGTGTGAATCAAGAATGTAGGACCCAAATGCAGGACAGGGAGGCTAGAGGTTTTATTCACCAAAATCCAGGATACAAGCAACATCACACTTAACATCCAACAATGAACTGACAAGGAACTAAAAAAACAGGTGAGTATATAAACACAAAAAATGGGCACAGGTGAACATAACTCAAAATCAAGACAGGGATTGCTGCAGACTCAGATGACCCCGGGGATGGCGCAGGCTCTGGAGGCGACGCCGGAGGTGCTGCACGCTCTGGAGGCGACGCCGGAGGTGCTGCACGCTCTGGAGGCGACGCCGGAGGTGCTGAAGGCTCGGGAGACGCCGGAGGTGCTGCAGACGGAAGAAACGGGGCTGCAGGTGGGACTGCAGGCAGAAGAGACGGGACTGAAGGCAGAGGAGACGGGCTGCAGGCAGGACTGCAGACTGACGAGTGCTGGGCATCGGAGAGCTGGGCAGGCTGGGCAGCGGAGGCCCCCAGATGCTGGGTAACGAGGCACACTGGGAGCTAGCACTGGGGAACTGGTGAGGAAGTGGGCTAAAGAGCAGGGGTGACTGGAGGGACCTCTTCAGAAGGTAACTGAGTAAAAGGTGCACCCTAAACTCTCCCACCTTAAGAAAGCCACATACTGAGCAAATTCAGGATCTTGCCTCCAATATTTTGCCAGTTGCTCCAAGAAATGAGTATCTTCATTAAAGACGTCCCTTGTAACTCCAAAGTAAAATGCCTAAACGTTATTCCTAAACGTATAGCCTAAATAAAATTATCTAAACCTAACCAAGCTTATTCCTAAACTTAACCTCAGTAAAACACTTGAAACACTTTGTTTATGATATAAGAGACTTAACCTATATATTCATAAAATATTTTTTTTAATTATTTTTAGCAGTACTGTTCTGAATCCAATGCAACCTTAATTGTACTGACAAGTGGCACCATGCTGACACAGTGGAGACTGTTGGATTTAAATTTACACTGATGAAGTTACTGTGTGTCCACAAAACCACTCTCTCCTATTCATTCTCCAAACAGCAGCTCCACAAAGCTCCCCTTGATGATACTGAAAATGGGATGTTTGGTTCTCTGGTCTTTCTTTCAATACTTTCTGTACAAACACACGCACGCACGCACGCACGCACGCACGCACGCACGCACGCACGCACGCACGCACGCACGCACGCACGCACGCACGCACGCTTGCGCACGCACACACACACACACACACACACACACACACACACACACACACACACACACACACACACACACACACACACACACATAATCACTGCTGTGCTTGGACAGCTAAGCCAGGGCTTCATACAAGGAAACAGCATACACTGTGTGTATTCACTATTCACTGAAAGGACAGCAGAGAGAAGGAGAGCGAGACGACCAGCTGATGTTTCCTTTCTTTTGACTTGTGACTCTCCTTTTTATTTATTCTTTTGTTCAACTTTCACACATTTCCTTCCTGCACAAGCATTATGCCCACACCGTGCGCCCACACATATGTGCGCCTGCACACGCACACATGTATGTGCGCGCACACACACACACACACACACACACACACACACACACACATGCACACACACACACACACACACACACACACACACACACACACACACACACACACACACACACACACACACACACCTGCACGCTCCGGTCTCATGCTTCATTTCTCCCCTCTGTGGATGTGATTTCCTTTGACTAATGACAAACACGCACACAGTGACAGTTTTTGACGGTTCCAATGAAAGGTAGTTTAATGTAATCCTGCCTACAGTCAGGATTACAGCGTCTAGACTGAGCTAGATAGAGGAGTAATCACTTTTCATTTTCACACACATTCAGACGGTAGATTGGCAGGTACAGCATCGCGCGCTGTGCAGATTGCTGAGTGGTTTAAAGGTCGCTGGTTTGGATCCTGGAAACAACCACACCTGAAAGATATAGCATAATATAGGCCTACTACGCCTCAACAAAGGACATCACACCAAGCAGCTGTTCAACCACTTTCAACCAGGGCGTGTCACTATTTTGCCATTATGGGCCAAAATGGACACAAAGTAAACATAATTGTACACCGTTAATTTAACTGTTAAAGTTAAATTACAGTGTAAGTGTTGTAGGCCCTAACAACAGCAGTGTTGTGAAAAGCAGTATTGTGAGCTTGTAGATCTGCTATTTTGCTATTTGTTGTAAGACAAATAGTTGTGACGAAGGTCGCAGTTAACTATGGAACCGTGCATTTCCCGTGTGTTGGACACCATATATGGTGCCCAGGTCTTGTGACATCATGTGACATCATCAGGGATGGAGATGTGGAGACCCTGATGTCATAGTAAATGCAACCTGCTGTCGCAGTTAAGCCCATATATCCCTGATGTCATCAATATTGGCCCGCAACTCTACATCTGACCTCAAACCTCAAACCCTTAGATCTCCATATATGGATATGTCAGAACCTGTTCTGACATTCCATATGTTGATCCTTCCCCATCCATTCTTCCTCTTCGATGTCTACCTTTTGACTTATACCTGTCCATTCAAATTTCAAACTCTAGACGCCTGTCTAGAGTGCCCCAAAGTTATTAGTGTAGCTGCGCCCGGCAGCCGGCGAAAACTAAAGTTCTCAACAGGACCGAAAAATGAAGGCCCGGCCCTACCTGGGCCCTCATCAAACCCTGTAAAATCAAGAGAATGTCCCCGCTACCACCCTTAGATCTCCATATACTGTATGGAGCTGACCTGTTCTGACATTCCATATGTTGATCTGACCTCATCAAACCCTGTACACTCAAGACACGCTCCATATATGGCCATGCAGTACAGAATTAATTCCATGTTGATCTGACCCCCCATGCCAAAGCACCAGCGCTCGCCCAGCAGTCTGCCGTCAACGAGGCGGATGCGTGCACGCGACCTCGCCCTTTAGGGTGAGGTAGCTTTTCGCCCTCAGGTGTCTTACTGGTACAGTTGGGTGCCACCGATATTGTCCCTTATCATTTGACCCATTTAGGCCTGACCTCAAAAAATTAAAAAATCCTTCTAAATCCTCCAGTTTTCTGAAATAAATATTTTCACGATTTTTCAAAAATAGCAGACCTACAAGCTCGTAGCGCGCCACTCGGTGGCGCGCTATGAGCTTGTAGATCTGCTATTTTTCAATAGCTAAATTATAACATAATGTTTAAAACACCAAAAGGGGTTCCCGCCCAAAATGGGTTAACTGTCCTTTTGCGCAGATCACGCAAACCTCAGCAAAAAGAAAAGGACAATATCGATGGCCTCCAACTGTATATGAGTGGTAGTGTAACTGTACTCATGAACAGTGTGATGTAAAATATTGCAAACTCTTGCTGATTCTCCATTTATGTTACAGTATGGATTGCAAAGATAATGCTTGGGCAACAATTAGTGAACGTCGATAATGATTTTTTTCCCCCCCCTCAACAAACATATCTTACAGTAATGACTACTAGACTCCCAAAGCTGGCAGCAGAAGTGCTGAGAATGCAGTGCACTGTATATCCCCCACTTCACAGGTTGAGTGATTCTCAACCTGGGGGCGGGGGTCCACTTGTGGGCCGTGAGGATATTGCAAGAGGGCCCCCAAATATTTGGCAAATCATCACATTCCGTGCTCAGCCAATCAAATCATCACAAATGTCATTCCGGCAAATCACAATTTGCGGCTTCACTTTTCTGTCCTCACTTTTGTCTTCAATGTTTGTGTTTTCACAAAGACGGAAAGCTGGGCATAGGAGGGACTAGCGCGTATCGCCCCTCAAAAAAATGACATGGTAATTTTAGCCTAAACCTTAAAAGGCGAGTTTTCATTGTAATACAAATAATCAAGAAATTAAAGTATACTACATTGGTTCCATTGATCCAAGTCAGATCAAAATCAATTGATTGACCATTACAATAAATGAAAACGCACACCCATCTGATCACATAACACAGCAGCCGATAGGCCCATACTTAGGGTTATTTAGGGTTCAGATGGGTGGGCTACGGAAGCTTTTGGAATTTTCAAGTGGGCCTTGATCCAGAAAAGGTTGAGAACCACTGTCCTAGAGCTGCTCTGTTGACAATGGATAAGAGACTTGCAGGATACATTCTTCTAGTAAAGGCCTTCGGGGTATACTTTCTACATCAAAAGCATCCTGATACAAAGCTTGTTGGGGAGTAAAGCGTACAGACGAGACAAACTCCACTTGACAAAGTCAGACTCTCTTGCAACATTGCAACCAGCTCAGTGGCCTTGGTAAGAGTGTCTGCCCTGCCCGGGCGACTGTGGCTCAGGAGGTAGAGCAGGTCGTCCAATGATCCATGGGTCGGCGGTTCGAATCCCGGCTCCTCCTGTCTACATGTCGAAGTGTCCTTGGGCAAGACACTGAACCCCAAATTGCTCCCGATGTGCTGGTTGGTACCTTGCATGGCTTCCGCTGCAATCGGTGATGGGTGAATGTAATGCACAATCTATGTAAAGCACCTTGGATAAAGGCGCTATATAAATGCACCATTTACCCTGAGACTGGGAGGTCGGAAGGTCTTGCAGCATTACATTTTATGACAAAACATATAGGATGGCATCGCAGACTAGAGATTGCTCACTGATTTTGAACTTTGGGAGAAAGCCATTCATGTTAAGAAAATGCATTGGTAACACTTTACGTAAATGTCTGGTCTATAATGCATTATAATCTACTTGTAATGCTTCATAACACTCATAACAAATGTTAATCATTATGTATAACAACTTTTATAAGCACACTTTATAAGCACACTGACTAAGCTGTGGTACTGTAGTTATAATGTGATGTTGCACTGAGCTTATAATGCATTATGACCAGAATGTATAATATGTTATACATATTCTTATAAATTGTCATACAAGATTATAAACCTTTAAGGTGTTATAATTTCTTATAAGCACATTATATATATACATATATATTACATTTATAATGCATTATAGACCCAACCTTTAAATAAAGTGTTGCCAAAAGATGACCGGAATAAATTAAGTTGTGAATAACGCTTTGTAGTTGAATTGTCCTTTATTCCAGTAAATGAAGCGTTAGGGGGCCTGCTCTCTGGTGGTGCTTTGAATGAAGTTGTACTGACACACTGCTTTTAATAACAGTGCTTTTTTTTGTAATGAGGGGAAAAATACCTTTCCTTTCATAATTCCTACTGAGACATTTCCATTGAGGTGCAGACACTGTGACAATCATTGAAAATACAAAGCACACACAGAGACACACTCT
>NC_136793.1:29971942-29999442 GCF_951216825.1 Electrona antarctica | reverse complement strand
GGGCATAAAAACGGTTAGAAATCAAAAGAACAAAATCATGCCAATTAAAGCTCCTTTGAATTAGAGAGAGAGAGAGAAACAATTGGGGAGAGAGAGAGAGAGAGAGAGATAATTGGAGAGAGAGAGAGAATTGGAGAGAGAGAGTGGGAGAGCGGGGGAGAGAGACTTCCACTAGGTAGCCAGAGGGCGGTGGCATTTCTCGCTCCGCGTAAACGGAGTGTGGAGCACTTTGCAGAGAGACGGAGCGCTCGTGACGAGGAGGAAGCAGTGGCGCTCACACGCAGCGGAGGAGGAGACCCTCGTTTTTCTCACAGCTCAACCTGCGCGTTTATTTTCTCCCTAGGAGTTTAACCGGACCACCGTCAGGCTAGGCTACCTGTCCTGACTCCACCAGCCTTTCTTCTGGGACGCCACCAACCCGTCCAAAGCTGCGCGTGTTTTTATTTCTTCCCGCCAAGCAAAGAGACCGAAGGAGTTTGGCGTGTTTTCCTCGACTTGTAATGGGGAAAAGTGGACGCTGCTCGGGAGCTGGAATAGCATGCTGCGGGGCTTCGTGCGGCACGCCGCGGGTTCTGCTGCTCCTGCTGGCGCTCACGCACCTCGGAGTCGCCCAAGGTAAGAAGAGCGAATCATTAAGGAATATATTCCAAGAATTGGCATTACATTGCAGTGATGCTGTGTGTATTTATTGAGGAAAATGCATGGCTCTGTGAGCCTCTGTCACTCACATCCATATTCTGTGTTGTATTGTAGTTGTGATTGAGTTGATGACTTCTCCAAATTACCATTCATAAAACCGTCCAACTCGGCATACCTCTCTGTTTTAAGTTGAGTGAAACAAAAGCCACAATTGTGTCCACAATTAACACGTTATTGCAAATCATTTGGTTAATTGGTTTTCTCTTCGTGAATTATGCTAGACTTGAAAGTTAATTGTGGTGAGGAATGCACACAGACTGCAACCAATAGCCATCATCACAAGATGCTCGAAGAGAGCCTAAGAACACGACCATCCACGGCAGTATCGCGGGGTCACAGTGATAAATGCCTTAGAACTTTAAATACAAATTTCGGTTATGATTATGAAAATACATTAGATTTTTTTTCAAACAATCTCCAGACTCCTGCGTAATGCGCGCTGCGCCACGGAGAATGCGCGGTTTCGTAATTTCACTCTCCCTGGCATACAGATATACAAAAACATAACGCAATTAATTCATTAATTGCCTTTTCCGAAACTGGGCTACCGGTATGTTACAATTTCTTGTTAATTCGGTCTGTAGTAGTGTATACTGGTCTGTATAACATGAGTCTTGCAGACTATTCCCACTGCCACATTTCTCTCATTGCCCATGGGAATATTTCACCATTGCCACCGATGTTTATACTATTTAATCAATAATGGACATTTGGGGATATGCTTTGAGTGGCCTTGCAGCGACATCTGATACATTGCATTTCGTCACTGACAGAAATGTAGAGAGTAGAATCGAAAATCGAAAGAAAAAGCATGTTTTTTTTCTTCCGGGGCATAATTCCCCCTCTTCACGTTAATGACACTGAACGGTGACGGTCTCACATTCAGCATCTCCTCGTCCTGCTTTCTTCTGAACGTTTACATAATTCGTTCAGACACACGTTTTCCTTTGATCTTCTTTCATTCCTCTCGCCACTTTGAGTCTGTTGCCTTGGTCCAAACAACTTGACTCTTGCGCGCGTGTGTGTGTGTGTGTGTGTGTGTGTGTGTGTGTGTGTGTTTGTGCGTGCGCGCGCACGTGTGTGTGCGTGCGTGCATGGAAATAGCTGATCCTGTGCGTTATTATATAATATTAATTGCATAAAACTTTTCGATAGTGACAGTAGTTATGTATTTTGATTCATTGTTTTTAAATGAAATGGCTGACTACTCTCAACCAAAGCAATGCTGTTTGGCCGGACTGAGATGCATAGCCTATAGTAATGATCATCATAATGTGGCATTGATTAAGATGACCGTGGAGGTATAAACCTTTTTTTTTTTATACATGCACAATTGCACTTGTATAGCTAGCTTTTGGGTGCAACAGATAAGAGGAAGAGGGTTAACCATTCAAAGCTATACTTTGTGGGCTGTAATCCCCCAGGGTTCTGTACTTGTTCCCCCTCCTTTTTCCCAATCTACACCAAAACCAGTCCACACCAAACCAAATATCTTTCCAGAAAATAGCCACGATTCTGGCGTGTTGCCACATTGTGAGCTTGTAATGTCCCCCTATAGAGGGTATGCGCGTGACATCATCATCATACCCGGAAGTTTTGCGGGGACGTTCTGAAAAAAACGTTCTGGCCTTGACATACATTAAAACAGAAAAGTCCTATCTGATTGCATTAAACAATGTTAAATGACGTTAAACTCACTTCTCACTTTGCCACTCGATTTGCCACTCGATTTGCCATTCACTTTATGCATGCGCATACCCTCTATTATGACACGTCCCAGAATAGGGACACTAGGGTTCAAGTGGTTAAATGCTTCCTTACTTAACCCTTGGTCTACTGGGTGTCAGTTTAACATAAGGAATTCTGAAGTGTCCTCTGCATTGTTGTAAAACAGCCGTGGTTCTTTCTTCATGGACGCTGGCTCAAAGATCTGCACATTGTATTCATGATTCTGCTGCTATAGGCTTCTGTGTGCTTCTGTGTGTGTCTCTGCTGCCAAACATTTCAGGTTGCCTTTGTTATATGCTGCTTAATTATGTTTATTATATAATTGTGTGTGTGTGTCTCACGCACACACACTCAAGAATTCCAGGGTACAGCGTAAAATGCATTGTTGGATTGTAGACCAATTTAACTGACAATAATACTGTTTATTTTGTTTTGTGCATAGGCCTATGCGTGTGTGTGTGTGCGTGTGTGCGTGCGTGCGTGCGTGCGTGCGTGCCTGCAATTACAAATGGACCCTTCAGGTATTTGGTTACGTTTGTGCATTCTCAGAGTTAAATGAACACTGAGGATTTGCCTATTATGTACATATATATGTGTATATATATATATATATATATATATATATATATATATTGCCTATATGTACGAAGCAAGCTGAGCTCAAATTGTGTTAATAAGTCTGTGTGTGTGTGAGAGTATACTGGCATTATGACATTGTCACAGCTCCCATGCTGTGTTCTATTATGCTCTGATCCTCTCCCATGGTGCTTCAGCGTTGGCAGGAGACAGCTGGGAATTATTGGAACCAAATGGGACAAACTGATTGGCTGGGGAACACACTGTCAATGGCATATTATTGGCTGAACAAATTTTATATGGTAAATTTGACATGTGTGTGTGTGTGTGTGTGTGTGTGTGTGTGTGTGTGTGTGTGTGTGTGTGTGTGTGTGTGTGTGTGTGTGTGTGTGTGTGTGTGTGTGTGTGTGTGTGTGTGAGAGAGAGAGAGAGAGAGAGAGAGAGAGAGAGGGGGGGGAGAACAGATGAATGAAGAAGAGAGTTCTCTCTGGGTGGTTTGTAGTAGCTTTGATCACTCTACTAAGACTTGACAAGCTGACTGACTGACTGACATGCGAGCACACACACACACGCACACATGCACACATGCACACACACATACAGTTGAATTGTCTGACCCCAAAGAAATATTTAGTGTGTGTGTGTGTGTGTGAGTGCGTGCGTGCTTGTGTGTCTGTCTGTGCGTGTAATTTTTGCGGTGTGTGTGTGTGTACTGTGTATGTGCTCCAACCGTCCTCATGCGCGTGCACGCGCGCCCCCCCCCCCCCGTGTGTGTGTGTGTGTGTGTGTGTGTGTGTGTGTGTGTGTGTGTGTGTGTGTGTGTGTGTGTGTGTGTGTGTGTGTGTGTGTGTGTGTGTGTGTGTGTGTGTGTGTGTGTGTGTGTGAGTGAAAGAAAGTCTTTGACAGTGTCTGGGGTTGAAGCCCACCCTTGCCCTTCCCCACTGCTTGGAGAACCCCCAGATTTCTCTATCTCTCTCTTTCTCGCTCACACTCACACAAATTTTAGTTCTGACCAGTTCGAACTTAGCTAGAAGACATTCTTTCTCGCTCTGTCTCTTTCATTTATTTCACACACTTTTTTTTCTTTTTCTGTATTTTCTTTTGATGCATGCAGCTTTTGCATTCATCTACTCCAGGGGTGCCCACACTTTTTTTAACTTGAGAGCTACTTTCAAACTAAACAAATCATGATTCCATTGCTGAAACTAGTTTAACAATGTACCTGAGAGGGCTTTGGAATAGCAGTGCTGGTGTTAAATATAAGACAAATGCACTTGGACTGGGAAATAGAGGGGAAAAGGTTTTTTTGTATAACTTTGTAATGCTACAATTTGTGCGCAACATTTTAGAAAACAAAGTAGGCCTATTGCATTCCTGGTTGATGTCAATCAAGTCACCTTAATTCAAGTGAAAGATGCCAATTGTTTTATTATACATTTTATATAAATATTTATATATAATATGAATTATATATATTTTTAGGGCCATGTCATGTGATCTACCTTTGTGATCTACTGGTAGATCATGATCTACCTTTTGGGCACCCCTGGTCTACTCCAATGAATCAGACTGGACCAAATTGCACTTACGTTTTGCTATATTTCAAATTCTGCCTCTCATGACTTAGGAATGGGCCATGGGAAATATATTGATGCCATCAATTTTTTTTGTTGTTATTTTACATTATTATTATTTAATATAATATTATTGTCACAATATTGATCATTTATTGAGATATTTGGTCAAACTGTAGTGATATTTAAATTGGTCCATATTGTCCAGCCCTATACTTTTGTCAATTTACACACATTTCTACTTAGATCTTTAGCCAGGAACAGGGTCATATAACAAAGTATACATCAGGCTTTATGGTACCATCATTCACATATGCTACAAAATGGAAGTAAACACAACAATTACAGCTTGTGCTATTTCTAGAAGCATGTGCCTAAACCCAGCCTATTTGTTCAATGCAAAGAACACTTAAGAAGTAATTTCTTTATAGAAAGAGTTGGTTCCACTCTAAAAGTGGCCTGTGTGTGTGTGTGTGTGTGTGTGTGTGTGTGTGTGTGTGTGTGTGTGTGTGTGTGTGTGTGTGTGTGTGTGTGTGTGTGTGTGTGTGTGTGTGTGTGTGTGTGTGTGTGTGTGTGTGTGTGTGTGTGTGTGTGTGTGTGTGTGTCTTTCAAACTAAGGACCATGTCAAGAGACCACACTACTGACACGATTCTGTTCACAAGGGGAAACCCCATGTAGAGTTTGTGTGTGCGTGCGTGCATGTGTGCATGCTCATGCGTTTGTGGGTGTGCGTGTTGGTGTGCGTGGGTGCACGCGCTAGAGTGCCACAGAAAGAGTGATACGGGCAGAAATGGAAGGAAGAAAAGAGAGGGGGAAGAGAAAGGGGAAACTAAGTGTTGTGAAACTGATTCCCAGTGACTCCTGCTGTTAGCCCTAATTCCTTCTAGAGTTGCATATAAAGACGTGGAATTATGAATTTTTCATGGCCGACGAAACCCAATGCCTCATTTAGGGCTCTCATTTCCATGCATTTCATTTTGTGTGTGTGTGCGTGCGTGCATGCGTGCGTGCGTGCGTGTGTGTGTGCGTGCGTGCGTGTGTTTTAGAGAATGTCGTTTGTTACCAATCAATGGTTTATATAGTTCCCATAGGTCCCATGATCTGTCCCCACACAATGCAAGAAAAAACTAATTTAAAAACAGTTTTTAGCATAGTATTCAGATGTACTCATTTCATGACCTCTTAAGTAAGATTATCTAACTACAATGGAAGGTTTCAAGAGATTTCATGAAACTGTGCCTGGTTTTAAGGTCTTTCTTCCTTGGGAAGATATCTTAAAGCAAGACTTTAGTACAGTTCAGTTTAGGTATACTGTAGGTTTAAAATTAGATATGTTAGTTTAGACTTGGGGTTGGTGTGGTTAAGGTCTGGGAGTGCGGTTAGCAAATGAGATTGCATGACCACAAGCTCGTAGATTGCAGAAATTGGTAAGTTCAACACGGACAAACTTATAAGCTTCTCTTATTTCCACAATGAATGACATATGGAGCATGTGATGTCACGAGGTCACGTGATGGACTGACAACCATATATGGAGATCTAAGCGTCTCCATGATGTCACGTGGTGTCACAAGGCGTGACCATATATGGAGGCGTGATGTTACGAGGCGTGACCATATATGGAGGTGTGATATGACCGGTATTGACATTCCCATATGGGGAAGGGCCCCTGGCGATGTCATCAACGTCGTGACTACATATATGCCCATATATGAAGATCCCCCTGATGATGTCACGTGATGTCACATGATGTCACGAGGCATGACCATATATGGGGGCGTGACGGCCCAACGGGAAATGCACATTTTCATAGTAAATGCGACCTGCGGTCGCAAACAAGCTCACAACGTATCCCAGCATGACATGAGAACGTAAGTGTGCGACACCGACAGGTCACTGATTTGGGTTCCATTGTCTATCATATCACTTTCTTTCTCTTTTGCTCTCTCTCTGTCTCTGTCTCTGTGTCTCTCTCTCTCTCTCTCTCTCTCTCCCGTCTCCTACCTATTCCTTCTTCACACTTCACAGGCACTCCATCACACACCCTTCTTCCGAGTCTTTCTCTCTGAAACACACATCCACTTTCTGTCTCTAGATAGATTTGGGTAGTTTAATTAGAGTGGTCTAAACACTGGGCATATTGTTGTGCTTTCGAATGAGGCACACAAGCAGTGGGGACACTGTACTGTTTGTGTGTGTATGTGTGTGTGCGTGGCATGGTCAGTCGTCCATGTAAGGCATCTCAGGACACAAGACAGGAATGTGGAGGAAAAGCATTGGAGGGAAAGGGGAGAGTGAAGCCACACACTATAGGGAGGGAAGGAAGGAAGGAAGGAAGGAACGAACGAAGGAACGAACGAACGAAGGAACGAACGAACAAACAAACAAACAAACGAAGGAAAGGGGAAGCAGAAAATGAAGGAAAGAGAGGAAGAGAGTGCCCTGAAGTTGCCCCCTGCACAATATGCCAGCTGCTCCATTGAAATCTCTCCCTGTATGTCTTTGTTTTAAAGCCTTGTTGCTATCCATAGCAGCCAGCCAAGGCTTTTCATGGCCTATATATTCTCTTTATTTGATACCGTAAAACTTCCAGTAAATGGTACAGGCTGCTTTATTTGCTTCAACAACAGCAGTCAGCACACGGTGCTTATTGGAGACAAGCTATTACTGGAGACAGTATTTTTTCTTTTCTTTTGGTGAACAAACTGGCATTTTTAGTCCGTATCTCTTGCTTGTCTCTTAGATGCCCCCCTCCAGTCCCTTCCTGTGTCTCTTGGTTTCTGTCTCTCTCTTTTGGATCCATGCCAAAGTACCAATCTGCTGTGTCTCCAGATTTTTTGCTTGTGGCGCTCACATTGGAAACCGCAGACTGTAGACTTTTAGCCTGTGCATTTATTATAAGTTTTACAGTATCAGCCTAGATTTTGTGTTACTGGCGTCGGACTTAAACCTGGTGAACTCAGCACAATACAGGTGCCATTCCTTACAAACACACACACACACACACACACTCCGCACACAGAATACACTCCGTTTAGAGGCACAATTCCTTAAGGGCAGACACACGACCAGCAGATGGGTGCTGGGTATTTTGGCTGAGATGTGTGTGTGTGTGTGTGTGTGTGTGTGTGTGTGTGCGTGTGTGCGTGCGTGCGTGCGTGCGTGCGTGCGTGCGTGCGTGCGTGCGTGCGTGCGTGCGTATGTTTTTGAGAAAGACTGCTATTTGTGTATTCATGAATATGTAATTGAGCCACCGCCAAGAAAGGACAACGTGTCATGACAGGGGGTCCACGAGCCCATGGCCCGGGCCTTCTTTGTTTTCACTGAATGCTTATTATGTGTATTATCCTCTGAACTGAGGGCACGAGAGAGAACGAAAGTGGATAGAAAGAGTATAGTTGAGAGAGAGAGAGAGAGAGAGAGAGAGAGAGAGAGAGAGAGAGAGAATGTCTTTTTTTAGTAGAGAATTTGACATTCACACTTCTTTTGATCGGAGACAAAGCTGCACTGTAAAAAGCCCATTCATCTCCTGTGCGAGGGCACACTGAGGAGAGGAGAAAAGGAGGAGCGATGGTGTTTGAGGAGGAGGAGGATGTGGAGGAGAAGGAGGGATGGAGCTAGCAGGCTGAGTGCTGCTGGGAAGCCGCCCCAAGGATTAGTCTCCTCTTTCTCCTCCTGCTTTCTCCTTTTCTTAAGCCTGATTTATACTTGGTTGCGCATCATGTCTCGCACCTAAAATAGTCGACCTACAAGCTTACAACACGTTGCAGTGTAGTGCATTGTGAGCTTGTAGATTGGCTATTATCGGTGTGGACCACTGGCACGGAACTAAGTATAAATCGTTCGTTACTCACTCTTGTTTGCTTTCCGTCTCTCTCTCTCTCTCTCTCTCTCTCTCTCTCCCTCTCCCTCTCTCTCTACCACCCTGACAAAAGTAACTTTATTTTCCTCTCCGTGACGTTCGGTGCCAGGGCTGTCTGGTAATCTAGGAGGCCATCTGAAGGAATATGCAAAAACCTGAAACCATAATTACTATAATCGGCACCGTAACTTTTTGCCTCCTAGGCTTACGTCTGTGCTTCACACACAAGAGTGCGTGCACATGGGCACACACGCACAGACATGCACGCACACGCACACACACATACACATACACACAAACAAGGGCAGTGCCTGTTTGAAAGAGGACATTGTAGTGTTGTAGGAATCAGTGAAAAAAGGGATTTAATGCACGTTGTAAAAAGATTTTGAGTTGCCTGCTCTCCCAGTGTAGACATGATGTAATTTACAGCACAGGCCGAAGGGAAAAACAACACACACACACACACACACACACACACACACACACACACACACACAACACACAACACACAACACACAACACACAACACACACACACATTGCATATGCAAGCACACATACATAATATTGCACACATTGTATTGTGTACTACAACCCTTGCTCGGTTCCAGTGGCACCACGTTGGCTGTAATCGGAAACTGTGTATTTTTCACTGCAGCTGACAAGATTACGTGTAAGCAATTTGCTTTTGATTCATTTGAGGGCTATTTTCTTAGTGCCTAATGAATATGGGAAGCTACTTTGCTGAGAATGCATGATCGTTAGTGTGTCCGCTGTGTGTGTGTGTGTGTGTGTGTGTGTGTGTGTGTGTGTGTGTGTGTGTGTGTGTGTGTGTGTGTGTGTGTGTGTGCGTGTGTGTGTGTGTGTGTGTGTGTGAGCAAGTGAGCGAATGTGTGCATGCGCACACGCATGTGCAGATGAAATATCACATTGTTATTTTCCAGAATTATCCTTGGACACAGCATTTCTTCCCCCAGAGGAATACAGGTAAGATGGCATTGGAGAGAGAGGTGGTGGGGGGGGGGGGTAAGAGTACTTGCTTCTTGGCTTCTACAAGTGTTACAAGTACAGATGGAGAGAGTGGGTTTAAGCAAGGTCTAGCGACAGCCCTGAAAACCAGGAAGAGATGAGGACAAATTACATCATCAAAAAAGGCAGATTTATACTTTGTTACAGTACACATAAGGAAGGTTCAAGGTCCCCCCCCCCCCCTCACAGTGCTTCAGTTGTGGAACTGAACTATTCACTCTGTAAAGTCTAGACCAGTCTTGGCTCCACACTCTGTGTTCTTAACTAGCCCAGGGCTAAAGACAGGGTTAGGCTGCTGCTTCCTGCAACCCACCAGAAAGAGCATCGCTATTGTGCGTGGAGGTTTGTGCACGGCTGTTCTCGCCAAACCTGGCCACAGCGGGAGGTCTGATCAATGCGGTTTAATGAGATCGGAATTGGAATCGCCTGGATTGGATTTTCTTTTCTTCACATCCACGTGCAAGTTTATCATTCAGAATCTTATTTTGTCAGCTACTGTAACTTGCCCTCGTCTCCTCGCCATCACACAATGATTAATAACCAGAACTGTACAATCCATCTCTCCATCCATCAGGCTCCCAGAGAGCAGAGACAATTACGTTTTGACCAAAGAAATGACACAAGGCATTAAAAACATGATAAATCATTAATCAGCATCATTAATAATTGTGACTAGAAAAAAAGTGCCATTTGGTGTTTGGTCCCTTCCTAACTCACCCCCACCCAGTTGTGCTAATGTGCTCATCATCTTTGAGTGTAATCTGTTTTGATCATGTACTGTAACATGTAGGCAGCAGTACAGTAGTTTTATTTCTGAAAAGCAGAATTCTTTACATACATATTTTTAAACAAATTCATAATGTCATTCAAACGTGTGCAATGAACTACTAACAGACAATTACAGTTCCAGTTACTCCCTCCTCGCCCACAATAAAAAAAACATTATGACATAAAATAACATTATGACTTCATAATGTTATTCAAGCGTGTGCAATTTAACTACTTACAGACAATTACAGTTACTCCCTCCTCACCCACAATAAAAAAAAAAAACAGTATTTCCCCTGGCCCTGGAGAAGGCAGTATAGAGCAAGCCATGAGTGAACACTGAGGCAGGTAGATGCCAACTCATTTATTGTCTTGCCCCTGACCTTTGTTGATGGTGATTGAGAAAGCCAGCATGACACAATCTTCACTCTGCTAGTGTCTGGGTGTAAAGGTCCTTGTAAAGGTCCTTGCTGGCAGCTCAGTCCTGGTGTTGTGCTGTGCTGTTTTAAGCACCCTCAGTAAAGCCTTTGAGCATGAATGGAGCATCTTCCACCCTTAACTCTTTTATTGCGGCTAGCTGTTAGCATAAATCCCAGTTCCCAGTGCCACCATCAGTGTTCACTTTAAAGAGAAGGAGTTTGACCCCCCCCCCCCCCCCCCCCCCCCCCCACACACACACACACACACTCAACACACACACACACTTTGTCATCATTAGCGCAAACACACATTGTTTACCTGTCGTCAGAAACGTTTACATGTCGGGAGCGATGCGGTACAAAATCACAAATGACATCCGAACTTTGGATGGCAGAAGATCCACCAAGGACAGCTCTCTAAAGTTCCAACTTATGGAGGTTTGAAAATCCTGCTTGTTACCGAGGTAAACAGAGAAAAGTTTTAACGTCCCATAGCTGGTGGTGACGGAAAAGTTGCATAGCAATTAGCAACCGGACCAATGTTAAAAGCTGCCGCGGGCTCAATCATTATATACATAGAGTATACGTTGGTGGTCCGTATATATACGGACCTAGCAAATAACGTCCCCTAGCGGCTATACGGACCTGGCGCAAAACGAATTAACAGCGGTTCCCAGACTGCCCATAAGATGTGACCAGCTCGGGTCTTCGCTGATGTGAACCCAGAGGATCCAGAAGCTACCTATTTTCCACTGCAGCCCCTTGTAAATGGCATACGTTTGCAGTGGGGAGGTTGCCAAAGTGGCCATAATCTGGAATGATCATATTATGTTTATGCAATGTGTACAAATTCTAAGAGGGGAAAGTAACCTGTACAAAGGCCAGACCCATGAGTCTGGCCTTTGTACAGGTTACAAGTTTGGAGGCATTTGGATTATACTGGTCTGCAACCCAAACATGAATTGTATGATTATAGGTGTCAAATTAATAACCATGATTACAGTATTCAGCAAAATTATCAGGATCATACTCGTGCAGCCCTATATAAAACGTATGGACGCTGGTTCCCCTCAGGCTATTATGCTGCTTTATTTTTAATATGAGAGCTTAAACTTTACTGCACCGCTTCGTTTTATTACTGTTGTCACCTCCCATCCCCTCCTCGTTCTATATTTGTTTTTTGTGTGAGAAATGCTTTATGGACATTGTTTCCGCAGGGAAATTATTTCACCACTCTCCTCTTGAGCTACATATGAAATGTGAAATGTGAATGGAAACATGACATATTGCGTTGGCATAGTCTTCATATTGGATGTTAATGTCATGGGCGCCATTTATTTATTTGTGATCAAAACAAACTCTTGTTGTGAAAAAAAGGAGAAAAAAAAGCAGTTGTAAGAAATATGTATGCTTATAATTCTGTGAAGTTTCCTAAACTGAAATTAAAAAAAAGTCTCTTGTCTGTCGTACAACGGTGTACCAGCCCCAAAATAGCCAATATTACAAGCGCTTGTAGATCTGAATGACGTTCGTCATACAACAAAGTATAAGAAGCAAATATTATAGGGCGTTTTAGGACCTCAGAGACCATACGTGAAGGTTTTCATATCCCTGTAAATATTGGTTTGGAGGAATGACAGCTAAAAAGCCCTGCCCCCCAACTGAGCTGCTCTATATTACTGATCTAACCAGCCATCTCGTTTTGAAATAAACTGTTTGCAATACTGTTTATTGAACGATCCAGGGAATTATTATGGTACTGTAATATCAGACTGCAGTCGGGAGGGAAAGACGGCTGTTATGAAAGGTTTTAGTGTGACTTACAGTAGCTCAACACTGTCCTGTTTTGTGCAGGTGTTCATAATATCACCATCACCCCACTCAGGTTTATTTCCATTGATTCCCACCCACACAGTCTCACTGTTTTACTGTCTGTTTGTGCATGCGCGTGTGTGTGTGTGTGTGCATGCTCGCTTGTTATCATTGCGCCACTGTTACCTCTGTTTTCTCCATGCTGTATTGTCTTACAGCTGGTATTGATATTTATAATGACCTTTAGGATGACCCAAGTATACTCTCTCTCTCTCTCTCTCTCTCTCTCTCTCACACACACAGACAGGAACACACATATAGCCTAAATGCCATTTCTAACTTTTTTTTAAACTTTTTTCTAAAGCAGAAAATAGTCATCAGCATGCCACACTGAGACATATTGTGAGCTTGTAGATCCCCCTAATACAGACAGGAAATGGGGAGAGAGAGACAGAGAGTGAACTGCAGCAAAGGCCGTCTTGATTGGGACTCGAACTCGCGTCACATTGTCAGGCTGCAATGGAGCCTAGGTGCTCAGACCGATAGGCAGCTATTTTTGACTAGCGAAATGTCATGTGACACGTCATGCGATGGTGTATAATTTAGATATTATCTAGAAGAATGTTTGTGGCGTGAATGATCAGGTAAAGTGCTGCCTTAAGGCTGCATTTCCCCCCCTATCGATTATGATTAAAGATTAAGACTATGTAGAAGATGTAAATTGTGATATGTAGATTGGTCTCAGAACTAAGGATTAAACTGGATTAACTAGGATTTTTAACTAGGGCTTTCCTGGACAAAGGGATTGATTCACTTCCAATTCTGCATGCATTTTATCTGTGATTTGCTGTTTGTTTACTGGTTGTTGCCATCATCAGCTCTTCTGCCCGAGGCACAGCTGGTGAAGTGATGCAGAAGTGGTTCTTAAACACACAGACTTGCTGTCCAATGATATGTGACCCAACTGGACCACCAATAACTCATAACAAGAACACACACACACACACACACACACACACACACACACACACACACACACACACACACATCAAAAAAGAAAACAAAAACTGAAACAAAAACAAAAAATACATAAAGAACCAACTCTGTCCCAAGAAATGTACGGTATAACGCATTGTTTGGCCACACCCGGTTTGCTCGTATAACACGGTCTTCAATTTGTTGCAAGTGTACCAACTGCACAATCGCATCATTGTTTCAAAGTGGCTGAAGAATGCCTTGTGGTATCTACTGTACTATGTGGCATGTGGCCATCTGTAAGCTATATTTTGTGTATTGTTGTCTGGCAGTGACATCATCCACACAGGGGTTACATTTCTGCCACCAGACGAGTGGGAGAGAGAGAGACTTATATCATCATGGTGTCACATGGAGGTTATTTTACCACATGAAAAGAACATGAAGTAGCTGTCTGCCCTGGAGCCCCTCTGTCCCGTCAGTCTCATTTTCTATCATTCTGCCCTCATTCTCTCCATCTTGCTCGGACCTTCTTCCCTCTCTCTCACGTTCCTTCCTTCCTGGGGGAAACTTTGAACAAAAGACACGAGGAGAAAAACTTTGCTGGAGTATTTGGAGTTTTCTTGAATTTGTGTTGTGTTTTCCCCCCTGTCCTGTTCTGAGAAATGTCATCCAAACCCAAGGAACAGTTTCAGAAAAGAACTGAGCAGCTGAGTACAACCAGACAAAGCCCACGGCTCCCTCTGGCTTCCTCCAAATCCTTGTATTGTTGCACTGGTTATTTGTGTAGCGTCTTGATTCGGGCCCTCCAGGGTTTTGGCTTATCTGTGCTCTGTGCTGAGGTCCCATCAGAGAAAAACCAGGAGAGGGCAATCATTTTGGCGTCACCTTGTAGTTGTAACTCATTAATGTTTTACTTTTGTTTTTACTTAAATGAGGCAATACTCAATGGTTGATGACAAACATTTATGATTGATTTTTATAACTGCCTTTTTTCAACTGCCTCATTCCATTGCCATTTTTTAAACAATGCAATGTATACATTTTAGCCTGCCCATAATGGTGAAATATTATTCCTATGCCAAAAATATTAGGAATCATAAATTATTAAAATTGGCTAATGGGAGGGCAGACCACAGCCACGTCACTATGACCAGAATGCAAGAATTAAATGAACACAATGGGGTTGTCAAAAGCAAAAGCAAAATAAAAAAAGATTTCTTCCATGTTGAACGCAAATCAAGCCTATAAGCCTAAAAGTAACCCTAACGTAACCTCAAAATCCCTATTCCTAATCCTAAATGCCTAATGCTAACCCTGGCCTGAACCCTCCCTGAATTGGAATGATTTGCTGTTCTGCTTCTAATATAAAACTGCTACTAAAGCACCTCAATCAATCACACTGTGTGACAAAAGAAAGGAAGTAAATTGAAAACTAAAGCTAAAGTTCACCAAGTGTCTTAAAGTTCATACAGTAGGGCTATTCTACTCAGGATCTATCTGTAAACTTTGTGGCTAGTCGATACCCTAAACAACACTCTAATCAGTGCAAACAAAAGAGATGCTAGTGTCCTGTTTTAGACCAATGTTGCAACCAATTTGTCTGTAGAAAATCAATGACGCTAAATTTACTATTTTCCTGTGCTGGTTACTTGGAATGTGTTAAACAAACAACACAAACACACACACACGCAAGTGCTCGCATGTGCACACGCACGCACGCACGCACGCGCGCGCGCGCACGCACGCACACACACACACACACACACACACACACACACACACACACACACACACACACACACACACACACACACACACACACACACACACACACACACACACACGTCTCAGAGGTCCAGTTAAGTAGACATTCAATCAGTGAGGACCTTTTCCTGCATCTATTATGTCAGTGTTTCTCTCTGTCTTTTCTCTCTTCATCTTACACACACACACACACACACACACACACACACACACACACACACACACACACACACACACACAGGGACACACATTCTTACTCAGAGTGTCTGTCACATGACAGAATATTGATTGCCAGTGTTGTTCTTGCGCTGCTGGTTAAACAAGACAGTAATAATGGAGCAGCAGTGTTTAGCCTGTCTATTGGTCTGTGACTGGCTGACATTGATTGTTGTCCTTCACGTTAAGGAATGCATCGGTGTGTGCGTGTCTTTATGGATTTGTGCCGGTGTACCCGCGAAATGCATGTTTATGGCGGCTTGTGCTTTCTTGGGTGGGTGTGTTATTGTGTGGGAGTAAGGCAGCACATGATTGTGGGCGTGTGTGTGTGTGTGTGCGTGTGTGTGTGTGTGTGTGTGTGTGTGTGTGTGTGTGTGTGTGTGTGTGTGTGTGTGTGTGTGTGTGTGTGTGTGTGTGTGTGTGTGTGTGTGTGTGTGTGTGTGTGTGTGTGTGTGTGTGTGTGTGTGTGTGTGTGTGTGCATTTAGGGCTGAGCGATATGACTTCAAATCAATTTCATTATTATTTCAAACCTTTGCCCCGATTACGATCAATGAACAATTTCAAATGATAATATTAGTAAAAAATTGCAGGTAACAATTATTTATACGCCACCATTGTACAATGAAAATACAGGGTTAAATGAAAAATCAGGTTTAGTTGATTATAAAACCCCTCTTACATTTTTTTGTTTCTGTTAATTTGTTGATATAAGAAATACTATTTAAAAAATATAAAGTATATTCTTTGTATTATTTCTTATCTATCAACAAATCAACAAGGGAAGAGTTTGTTATGTATTGATTGAAAATATCGGTTTTGATGTATTTTAGATTAATTGCCCAGCCCTGTAGTGTAAATACACATCTGCCGACAGAAAAGTCAGAAGCCTTAAGAAGGAGGAAAGCATGGACTGCCAGAGAAGTTTTCTTGCACCTCACCTGTCTCCAAGTTCTCTTTTTTCACTGTGTTTCAGAAGGTGAAGGGGGGAGAGAGAGAGAGAGAGAGAGAGAGAGAGAGAGAGAGAATCTAACCCGCTCAGCAGCATGTTACATTTCAAGGTCTACTGTATTTCAACTTGAGGAGCTTTCAACTTGAGGAGCATCATTTCAGTCATATTTCATATATGAGTTGGTTGCATCCATCCATAGATGCTGCCGCATTGTTCAGTAGATCCTGGTTGCCAATTGAGCTGCCTGCCCTTCACCCTACAGCTATAGTCACAGTCAAAAGGAATCTATTACCACACATTAGGGTAGAATTTGGCACACATCATCAGTGTTTTGCAGAATTAATTAATTGGGCTGATTTGCAACCGTTACTTGATGTCCACACACATCAAAGTGGGATATTTCAGCATGCAATTGTCCCTTTGAAATTGTTTGCGGGCGACACCGGAGGCAGAATTTTGAAGTTAAATATGTTAGTGTCAGGAGGCCTTTTACTTTGAAATGTTCAAGCTGAAATGGCACTGATTCACTCATATTATATGTAAACTTGACATTGACCCGTCATAAGGGATGAACATGTACCGTATATTCATGGATCATAGCTGTCACAATAAACAATATTTAGGTGTTATACCGGTATATTATGTTACTTGTGCCTCGATTGTGAACATGCAACAACCTAAAAAAGGTCAATCCAAGAACAGAATCCTTGTGCATATTAAAGTATCCTTCAGTAGAAATTAACACATGCTATTCTGTTCTTTTTTCGTCTAGACTGTATTCAATGGCTTTTACCTTTCCAGTGATTCCAAGACAGTTTCATATACAAGGTCATTTAGTCTGAAAGTTTCATTCTGAAAGCCTCACAAGTGCTCATGAATAATTCATGGTCGTATCATATTGAAAAAGCTCCTTCATTTCCATGCCAAAGCTCCATAAAGGGGGAAATACAAAACACTTTGGCACCAGATAATGAATCATCAAGGCATTTTGAACTGACACAGAGAGCACATAATGTGAGGTATACTTTATCATAACAAATGGTCTCCAAAGCATCTCGCACACATTTGATCTCCTCTCATATCTTGGGCTCAGTTGGTTGGAATTGGTTTCTCTGAGACTGGGCATCTTTTGGGCAATCATTAAAGCAAATCACAGCTTTCAAGAAACGCAGACATAGCCTACAAGGACGGGCACAGACGGACACACAGTCACAGACTAAACTATGCTTAAGACAGTCCTGATCAGACCAAGCAATTGTCGTGACTAACTGCGACTACGGTGCCGGTCAGCTGGTGGTGGCGTTATAGAGGGTATGCGCATAACATCATCATCATACCCGGAGGTTATGCGGGAACGCCTACTGAGTGGCAATAAACTACTTTCTGGCCTTGACAGCCCATATATCCAAACAGAAAAGTCATATCTGATTGCATTAAGCGATGTTAAACAACGTTAAACTCACTTTGCCACTCACTTTTCCACTCGATTTGCCATTCACTTTATACCCTCGCATACCCTCTATTGTTACTGTATACCCCCTTTCAAATTTGCATACTGTTTTCGGCAGAGAAAAATGTTTGACTAATGACTAGTACCACCAATGCTGAAGGATACACCGCACAAAATGTCTCACAATGTGTAGAAAGATTGTAAATTGGCTACTTTTGAACAATGTTGAATAGGTCTGTGTTTGTGTTTAAATATAATACATTCTACTTAAATGTTCTCAAATAGAAACTTTAATCAAATCAAATCTGTTCAAATTGATTAGAAAATGTTACATGACATTCTGGCATTGCTCAGGCAGGGCAGGGTAGTGGGATCTTGTTGGATGATGTTTGAGATGCTCTTGTGCATCTCTTGTGCTTGAAGATATAGTGGATTCTGTTTGAGATTCCGCTGTAGTCTCTGCTTCCTCTCTCCCTCTCTGTTTCTACCACTCAGCAACTTCTCTCCTCCAACCGCAAAGGCCATAGGCATTGTCCCCTGGGAGAGCGTGTGTGTGTGTGTGTGTGTGTGTGTGTGTGTGTGTGTGTGTGTGTGTGTGTGTGTGTGTGTGTGTGTGTGTGTGTGTGTGTGTGTGTGTGTGTGTGTGTGTGTGTGTGTGTGTGTGTGTGTGTGTGTGTGTGTGTGTGTGTGTGTGTGTGTGTGTGTGTGTGTGTGTGTGTGCGTGAGCGCATTTGTATTTGTGTGTGTTAGAGAGAGATAAAGAAGAGCATAAGAGAATGAAAGATTTTGATTATGCATATGCAACATAGTGAGGGAATTATAAGCATACAGAGAGAGGATTGTGTATGTCTGTACTGTATACATACCGTAAAATCCTCAGTGTTAGTTTGAAGAGTGTAAGTTAAATGGACACTTGAGGATTTTTACTGTAGGTGTGTATGTGTCGGCTATATCCAGGGTCTCTAATTGGGACAGTGGTCCTGTCTGGGTTGTATGCTGGTCCCAGATGAACATTTCTGTAAATCTTTTTTATTTTATTAACCTTGTTCAGTCAAACTGGGGGCTTTTACGTGCTGTACTGTAACACAAGCGCAAACAAGCACTTACACAGAGAATAGATTTCTGCTTATTTATGTAGGGCACACACCCATACACACCTAGACAGGAATGAACGTGACGTTGCCTATTAACGTAGCATACAGAGACCTCAGTGGCTCTTATAGCAGCTTAGAGACAGCCATAACCATAACAGAACGCTGTGCTTACAAAAATGCAAAATTCACTACCTTATTAAGTCAAGTACAAAGACAAGGTCTCACACAAAACAAACTGCTGCGATTGCAGAATGTATTTGGGATGGGACAGGAAGACACTAGCAGTCAATTAGGTACACTAGCAGCCAATTAAAATCCCCTAGCAAACCAGGGTGATGGCCATAGGTACAGTGACACAGTTCTGCATGTTAAATTACCCAGTTAAGAGAGGTTTCTTACAAGAGGTGTTTTGCACCATTATATGCCCCTTAAAAACAGCATATATGGAGCCCTATTAAGCAAGACGAAAAACCCATGCGGTAATACAGATTTCGCCCTCGCTCTGCGCCTTTTCGTATTATGGAAGCCGTGGTGAGCGCTCACTCATATGGAATACCACGTTCCTGCATAATTTAGCATTGGGGGAGTGTCCATATGTTAATTATTTTCGCTTTGCGCTAATTTGCTATTAAGCCCCTTGACCTAAAAACACTCAGCGCATACCGATTCCGCCTGGGTCTGACCACGTCTTAAAAGCAAAAAGCACTGTTTGATTTGACACTTGAGCGGCTCTGGAGTGCTGCTGGAGTGTTGCCATGTCTGTTTATTATAAGCGGCTTCTTTTTCTGCAAAGATGCTTGTAAATATTGGTAGTTGTGGTTGCTTTTCTTGTTTCTAAAGTGCTTATTTGGGCTTTTCTCCTAATGTTGTTTAAACCAGTGATCCTCACACAGCGACATTCCCATGTCAAGGACCCCCAGATTAATGCATTTGCCCAACTAAGCCAGTGACCCCCATGACAGATTTGTGTTTTTAAATGTTTCAATAACATTTTTCAAAAATATTCCACAATTGTCACTTTTTTCAAAGATTACTTTTGAAAATAGCAGATCTACCAGCTCACAATGCATCACATTCATTCATTAAAACAATGAACTCTGACTGCAGGGGGATATATATTTATAATGATCATTCTAACAATGTGCAAGAAAATATGTAAAAAGAAGGAAGAACTTTATATTTGTGGACAATCAAAATATGCTGGAAATTTTAATGTGGTGTCATTAAAAGGAATCTTGATATGGCAGACTCACTATCTAGAAAATAAAAACATGGCACTTCATTTAAAATAGGTTGTAGACCTCTGTTATATGCGATTATTTTGGGAGTATGTTTATAGACCTATTTACTTGTTTCTATGACACATGGCAACAGCGAGTTTTCTGGCTTTCTCGTTGAGATTATAAAGGGTCATATATCGCTCATTTCTCAACCTTTTTTAGAAATTAAAACATCTCCATACTCATTGGGAGGTTTGCTTTCATACGCTGTATCACACCCGACTCAATTCTTCTTCAATAATATGCTACGAGCGAAGACCATAACATTGGGGCCGCAGCAATACGCATGGCGCACGTATGGCATTTCAACTCATTCCTTCGTCGTGACTCGAATGAAATAAACTAAAATAAACGTTATTTTACTGGTGTTTTTCAATAGAAACAAATAAAGAGCGTGTGTGCAACAGTCAGTGCATATACGTGCATGCACTATAGGCTATATTTCCTCCTTGTCGGGATGGTGAGCTGAGCTCTTCACAGCCCGTTTGTCTTTCATATTATTCTTATAATATTTGATATTATAAACACTCATGGTTCTCTCATTTCTCAACCGTTTTTTAAAATGTAAAAATCCCCATATTCCTTAGGAATCTTGCTTTCATTCGCTGTATGGTACATGGTTCTATTTTTATCGAATTAAACAATATCAAACGAACTTGTATGTTCGGGGGTTAGACGATTCTGGGAACATTACGCATGGATTGCCAATTTGCCAGCCAATGCTGCGTATCTACTCGCAGTTCCATTCCGATCTGAAAGGTATAGGTAGGTGCCATTTCAAAGTCTTAGTTATTCATTTATGAATCAAATCAACTAGAATAAAGATTTTTACAGCTGTTTTTCATGCTTAGAACAGAAACAAATTAAGTGACGATGTGCGTATATCTCCCTCCCTTAGCATATGGCTGCGCCGCTGTAATGACTTTCCAATGAAAACTGCAAGTTACTTAACAAAATAGAGACATAGGCCTACAAGCTATGCACATCATGGCTGTGACAGCTTGTGGATCTGTTCTTTGGAGGCATAAAGGTGACAGCATGCAGTGCAATATGAATAATTAACCCAAATGTGACAAAGTCATGTCATGTCTATGGTGCCAGTCTGCAGAAATGTAATACCACTTGCCGAAAAGGGCGCATCATCAGCTGGTGTCGTAAAGAGAATAGTACGGACATGTTCATTGGGTAAGCCTCAAAACTCCCTTAAACACTCCCATGACTAATTCAAGGCCGTTTTGCTCACACCACGGGGTGTCGAAAGCGCTTCTTACCTGGCCCATAATTGTAATATGACATTGCACCCGCCCCCACGTCTTAAAAACTGTAAAATTATATGTAATTAGATTCCACTTGCTTAATAGGGCCCATGGTGTCTAAAGCACAGGGAAAAAGTGAAGCAGGTGTTGATTTGTGTTCAATGGCCAACATTCATACAGCACAGAGTGCTGAGATTGTTACACAACATCAGGGAGTTTCAGGCATATTTGTGAGATCTCGCTGTAATCTGGGCTTTTGTACAAGTAGCATGAATTCAGAAAAAACGATTAAGTAGGCTATGCATGTCTTCCCATGGGCCCACTTAAAGGAGCCCTGAGACAGTGTTGATTGTGGGAAGTCAAGCCTTCTGAGAATACACAAATGACAAGCTTATAGTGAGGCGTTCTAGATTCTAGTCACACCTAGTAAAATATGTAATAATATGTCACAAAGCTATCTCACTCATCTTGGTTTCTGTACAGTTGTATCACTGATTGTTGCATCATCTGCGTTATTACAAGCCTAACCGAAATGGATCAAATAATAATGATAAACATGAATACCAGAAGCCGAATCCTTGCGACTGCTCTAGCGGTGTATCTTCATGAAGATTTAGCTGACAGGGTGTGGGTGCACAGCAGCCTCTCTGTTTGTTTATGTTTTTAAACTAACCCCTTTCTCAATTTTGATTGGTTGATAGGACAATTAACAGTGATGAATGGTGCTCCTCTCAGAAAGTTTATCTATGGCCATATTACTAAAGCGCTAGCCGTCAAGAGCATGGTACTGTATGGCAGAAAGGCATTTCAAAAGGCGCTTCCTGTTGCACAAGGAACATGATCTCAATCTGACTTTACCTTGAAATGGACATGATCAGTCTGGATCCACATTGAAATAAATAAAGTGGCAAAATATCCGTCATTAAACACTTCATAGTTAACATTGCCATTCTGCTGGCAGGTAGGCTCAGTCACTGAAATCCGATCAGCAGTTCTTACAGCTTCAACTGTGAAGCTCTGCGCCAGCCAACAAGGGCTGTAAAAGCTAATGAGAGTAATGGGGTCTAGTGTACTCGGTGATGTGTCTGACATAAAGTGAATATGGGGGTTTAGGCACTGTAATATATGGGAATAGAGGCCTGCAGCTGTTCATGCTGGCTGTGGTTCAGTTTATGTCTCCATCCCTCAGAGCAGATGGAAAATATTATGATGGTGGAGATGAGAGAGAGGGGGGAGAGAGAGAGAGACTCAGAAGACAAGTAGAAAAAGACGGCAATAGGGAGATTGTAGTGAGAAAGGTGTCTGCTCATTATACACTGGAACGCTTTGCTTGTCGCTGCGAGCTGGCCTTATTTACATCCTCCACACAAACCTAATTCCTATCAGTCTCTCAGCACCGTCTCTGCAGTTACTGTACACTGATGTAGTCAACAAAGCAGGTACTGTGGGAGAAAGGGGAGGGCATAGTCCTGCATGATGTGATTGGAGGGTTCCCTTTGCAATCGGTTAATCACAGTTCATCGTTAGATTATGAAATTACGTAACACTAATTTCCACATTGGTAGATCTGAAACAACAGATTTTCATAGCGTAGCCCACCAGGGGGGGCAACTGGAAAGGGGAGGAAACAAAATACAATATAACATTTGAAATTTAAATTCAATTTGTAATATTATTGTGTACGTTTTACCACCTTCAATCTGTCAAGTTTTTTTCCCCACATGTTTAAGAATCTTATGGACTCATGATGGAAATTTACACCATAGAAAACAGGCTATATTTTGGTGGTCAGAGTACTCAGTGGTTTAAAATACACAAAGGACATACCTACTGTAGCTTCTTTAACTTATCCATCAAAGAAAGTCCCATCTGGCTTGTCGAAGTTGCTAATTTCCCTTGCCTTCCCAAACATATATCACATTGGCTTTAGACCAACAAACCAATACAAATGACCAAATATCTGCCAGATGTTGCTGTTCTTGTGGAGTTACAATCGCATTGTGTATTGAGAACACCATCCCAAGGTGTTGCCATAAAATTGCCATTAGATACCTGCTGTATAGTATATTAACAATGAGAATGATATGGGTTGCGTGGAAAGGACTCTGCTTTTTTTTCTCTACTCCCTGAAAAGATATTTGAAGATAGCTATCTTTAATTTGCAGCTTGGCAAGCCTGCAAGAAAAATAATGCAAGGAGGAGCATTTATGTAGACACACATGCCAACACGCAAACAACCAACACACTCTCATGCACACGCACGCACGCACGCACGCACGCACACCTCCTTCTCCCAGTTCTCCATAATCCCTCTCCTTAACAAATTGTTTGAGAGTTTAGAGTTTGTTACGGGAAACGAAAGGGAATTTAATCGCCATGACACAAGAAGGGGGATCTAATAAGGGAGACACCGGTGGGGCTTGTTTAACGATTTTCTCCCTCTGTCTTTTTCAATTAAGCTGTGATTCCCTCCCACTGTGCCTCCCTTTTTCTGTTTCTCATTTTCTTTCTCTTCCCCCTTTTCTCTCTGTCTGTCTCTCTAGCTATGTCTCTGGTTCTGTTTGTCTATATACTGTACTGTACTGTAGTGTGTGTGTGTGTGTGTGTGTGTGTGTGTGTGTGTGTGTGTGTGTGTGTGTGTGTGTGTGTGTGTGTGTGTGTGTGTGTGTGTGTGTGTGTGTGTGTGTGTGTGTGTGTGTGTGTGTTAGTATCTATCTATCGATCTATCTACATCTACAGTATCTATCCATCCATCCTCTCATCCTGCAGCAAGCTTACAGTACAAATTGGCTAAGTGTATATAAGGAGTTATTGAATTGCCTTTGTAAGGCATATATAGTATTACTTATACCGAAATGTTGACAGTATATTGAATTCCACGTAAGTGGAGAAGGTATTTCACACCTCACAGCAGTGACGAAGGTGCTGCCGATGCCTCAAAGCCCACAAGCCATAGCGGGAGCACAAATATCAGGTGATGTTGTTCAGTGGTACACTATTTAATATCAGTAGAGACAGATACAGTTTCAGTTCTGCCTCAAGTCAAATGTGAAACGTCGATGACATGTTGGTTACCTTCAAAACGTGAAGGTTCATTCATAATGCACAAGCATGGATATATTGTCAAGAGAGATCCACTGCCTGAATAAACTATTTATAGAGCCTCAGTGATTTGTGTAAATCAGATGACTGATGGTTTCAAGACATTACTAACTCTACTTGGCCCACTCTTTCCCCTTCCAATACACAACATCACTTTGCCAAAGAGATCTACAAGCACACAACAATGTTGCAATGCGTTACTTGGGAGCTGCATTTTTTGCCAAACATTCCCCCCTGAATAGGAACGTTAGGGTTCAAATGATTTAATGACAATTATGAAATAAAATATCATGAAAAATAGAGAATATTTATTGCTATGGGAGTTGAGTCCTCACTCAGTGGTATTTGTCTCTGTGCCTGACCTTCTGAGAGTCAGGAGGTCACATTACTTTTGAGTCGTTAGCTAACTGGTACTCTGCTCTTGCCTAGCAACAAGATAGTTTCTGTCTGTCTCCGTATATCTGTCTCTATTTGTCACTCCTGCACTTTCTTTCACTTTCTTCCTCTAGATCTCACTTTTTGTGTTTTCACTTCTCTCTCTCTCTCTCTCTCTCTCTCTCTCTCTCTCTCTCTGTGTCACTGTGTCTCTCTCTATCCATATGTACCACATGGCCTGGAGGAGCGCCTCGACTGTCGTAGACAGTTATGTCTTCTTTCCTTTACCCCCTTTGTGACAGGGCATTCCGTTGCCCATGGTGACAGCAGGGCATTCCGTTGCCCATGGTGACAGGTCATTCTCTTACCCCCTCCGGTGACAGGGCATTCTGTTACTCCCGGTGACAGGGCTGGAATCATCAGGCCACAACTAGGAGTCCAAAGCTTGCCTGGCATGCACATCGCAGAGACGCAGGAATGCCAGGGGTGACTGAGTGTGTGTGTGCATGCAAGTGTAGCACATTGGCTCAGAGCCTCCGCCTGAAGTCCAAAGCCTAATATTTCCCCCGGCCAAGGAAGATTTTATTTTAGGCTACTGGTTAAGATGTTTGGATTTAATGTCCCTTCCCACGCAGGAGACCGGGTTTGAATTCCGGAAGGTTACACATTATATTGTGTTGTGAATCCCGTGAGTCCTAACAAGTTGAGAGACACCATCGAGGATGAATTAGAGTTGGACAATTATAAGAAGCAAGTACTGTAGTGTTTGTAAATATGAAATGATAATGTACCATCAACAGAAAAGAAAATTAGTCAACCATCCCTGTATTGTCAACCTTTGCCCCAATATCTACAGTAGTCTGCCAGTGCCACCACTACTTACTTCTAGTTCAACTGTGATAGTGCCTAAGCCAAATGTCTCAACCTTCTCTTTGAGATTTAAGTAAATATAAGTAAACAAGTAGAACTGTTATGGTAAGAGAGCCATGTTCAGAGAAAGAGAGAGAGAGAGAGGCAGATCAATAGAAATGGTGATGCAATGTGTAGACACAATTACAGCACTAGATGGTTTCAGTTGTGAGGTTGAGGAGATTGAGCTGTAGAAAGCTTGGAGACGGTTGCATGCCATTGCCAGCCTCTCAGAAGGGGGGCAGCCATAAATCAGAAACCGGATCCACATGTGTGCACATGCACGCACACACACATGCACATACAGAGTCCATCGTCTAACAGCCATAACTTTCAGCCCGCCCTCTCCCACAGTAATGCACTGCTTAAATAAATGTTATTGCTCTTTTCCACAAGGATAAAGTGATCTTGTGTGACATTTCACAGTTGATTTTCTGTATTAGTGAACACACATTTGTCCACCTGTGAAAGTTGCTTCATTCCCTGGTTAGCTCATCTGACCTCTGGCTAGCATGAATTGTTATTTACATGTCAGGAGCATGCCAAATATACTATCCAAAAATGCAATGGTGAATATTTCACATCAAAATTACAAACAAAATAATTTGGTGGGGCATACAGGTTGATGCTTTTATTCGTGGGGAAAAATTGTCCTCATTTTGAAAACCAATTGTCATTTTATTGTCTTTATGTTCATGTTCTGTGTGAATGTACACTGTGTGAATGACAAACAACAGTTTAAAATGAATGTGAATTAATCACACAAAATAAACTCTTGCAGTGTTTAAGGAGTAAGGACCTTTCACAGTATACCACAGGGCCACATTGCCTACATAGGACCTAGTTTGAAGAAACTAGCATTTGGATCACTTGTGATTCTTCTTAGGATTTATACATGTGTGAAATGTATCTTTCTAGATGAAATCATATAAATCAAGGTCTCCGTTAGGTCTCTTTAGCATTAATTAAGCCAGTCATTTTCAAACTTTTTGTGCCCAAGGCAAAATCTCAATGCACACTTCAGAGCGAAGTGTGCAAATTGTCGATCCCCGGGGACCCCCACACGGAGTTGCACCACTTACTTCACACGGGTGTGATTTTTTGTTCTTGCTTAATGTAAATTGCTCTGGATTAAGAGCGTCTGCTAAATACCTAAATTGTAAATTGCCAAAGTTTTGACTCTATAATAAAGTCCCCCAATACTGTGTTGCCCTTATTGCCACACTAATAAATAATTAAATACATAAATAAAGTTTAAAATTGTCTCCAGGTTGAAAGTGGTTACAAGATTTAGCTTAATAAATAAAATAAAATAAAGTTTTTGTATACTAGTTGTAAATATTGCAATAATAATGTATGGTTGGACTTGTCTCTTGGCACACCGTTTGAGAACTATACCATAAGCAAATATCTAATTCAAATTAAGTTGGAGGGATGTTTGCAGTGTGTATGGTAACACTGCTAATTCATGTTGGGAATAAAAAAAAGTGAGTCTTAGCGAAAGAAAGAAAGAAAGAAAGAAAGAAAGAAATGACAGAAATGACAGAAATGACAGAACAAACAAACATCCTAAAAGGTACGGACTGGAGAGCTTGTTTGCCAGACAGACCTACAAAGAAGATCTCCAGACAGTCCACACTTGGGCTATATGGTTGAAAA
>NC_136793.1:29961942-29969442 GCF_951216825.1 Electrona antarctica | reverse complement strand
GCTGACCGCATCGGAGTTAGGTATAGGCTAAACCACCCAGCCAGGCTGCCAGCCCACCAGTGCCAGTGTGCCACATGAGGCTGGTTTAGGCTGCACATTTATATAATTGTCAGTTGACTACTGCGACTAGCGAGGTAATCTAAATAGATTGTCATGAACGTGCATGGTCGCGGTGTCATGAACGGACCACAGTGATAGAGACAGACAGGACAGGAGAGGAGGAAAACAGCAGCGTGTGTGTGCGCCTATTTGTTATTTAATTCATTGTTCACATGCAGGTTCAGATTTTCGTTCAGTAATATATTGTTGTAGGCTATATTAAATGAATAAATACTTTAATAATTTAATATAGGCTACAACTAACAACACACGGCAGGGGGGGGGGGGGGGGGGGGGGGGGGCGCATCCCCGGCCGATAGAGAAGTGTGAACTGTGAACGGTTTGGGGAACCATTTTAAAACAAAGGCGGCTTGCATGCTGTGGTTTACTAACCAGAAAGTTGCATGCACAAGGCTCAGTTGGGCCAGCTCTAAACTGACTGGGCCACGGCCCGTATGTGCGTGTGTGTGTGTGTGTGTGTGGGGGCAGCAAGGCAAGCGAGGCGAGAGGAGAAACAGACAGGGTACTTTACAGCTACAGCTTTATTTAATTCATACAGGTGTTCGTTCTTTATTTATTTAAGATAGGCTACAACAAACCAGTTGGACTTGCAAGTTGCGTGTGCGTGCGTGCGTCTGTGTGTGTATGAGAGTGGGGGTGACTTTTTTATTGACTTTTTTCGTCATGTAACTATGGTTTCCAAGGTCGTACTGCAGTTGTTCATGTCGCAAAAACGAGGGCGAGGCTTGATTTCATAGGGCGTGCCAGATAGATTTCAGCCGTCACATTTATAAACGTCCGAACGAAATTAAGGAAGAAACAGCTGTCTGCGATCACTTTGTAAATGCCGACCCGACGTGGGTGTACTACGAATCCTACACTCGAATTTGGGCCAGATTTTACACTCGATTGATAAATGAGGGCCAGAGTGTGGCCGCAGAGGGAAAAAGGTTTGATTTTTATCTCACAGCTGCCGTTTGAGAAGGTCATACATCAGTCAGTCAGTCAGTCAGTCAGTCTGCTAGCGAGCCAACCAGGCAACCAAACAGTCAGTGAGTCAGGCAGCCAGTGGGTCAGGCAGCCAGTGAGTCAGTCAGTCAGTCAGTCAGTCAGTCAGTCAGTCAGTCTGCTAGCGAGCCAACCAGGCAACCAAACAGTCAGTGAGTCAGGCAGCCAGTGAGTCAGTCCACTTGAAAATGTAGTCTGAGCTCTGGCGTCCATCCTTACAGTACAGTTATCAGTCTAGATCAGACATTGCAATGATGCACACAGTCCACGTCAATAAGCTTTATCTCAAAAGGGCACAGCTGTAATCTGGGGATTTATACAGGCCTGAGGTTGTTAGCTGCATATGGAGCACTTTCAAATGTTTGTTGTCCGCATGCTGATGTGATTACATGCACGCCATTCTGCTTTCCTTGTGTGTTTATACAGTAGTACCTGTGTGTGTGTGTGTGTGTGTGCGTGCGTGCGTGCGTGTGTGTGTGTGTAAAAGTGCATTTTGTACACATGAGTGTCTGTGTAGCTGTTGACATGTTGTAGTGATTACATGTGTATTTCCAGTGCTAGCGCCCTGGGCTTGGATATATGAAACACATGTTGTCTTTGTTCTCCTAGGTTGGCTACTGTGCAAGCTGAGAGGGTGGTATCACCCCCACACACTCACACACACACAGGCAGGGTGGTAACTGAGAGGGTGGTATCACCCCCACACACTCACAAACACACAGGCAGGGTGGTAACTTGCTACTGAGTCAACACTAATTAATGCCACATTGTCCGTCTTCAAGCCAAGTGGTTGGGTTTTCTTGTACACAACCACTTTAATTTTCCTGGGCATTTATTTAGTTATTTATTTTTTAAGCAATAATTTTTTCTTTTCTTTCTTTACTATATTTACCCAGGGTAACTGGACTAAGCATCAGATACTTGTTTACAGCCCGGCCCTGCTCATAGAACATTTCATGGTAGTGGTTCAATGCCTTGCTCAAGGGCACTTCAGCGGTGGTAATTTTAACGTGCCGGTCCGGGGATACGAACTGGCGACCTTCCGGTATCAAGACCGCTCCGCAAACCGTTCGGCCACCGCTGCCACTAACTAACTTTACACGACCTAGATCCGAGCTATATAGTGTTGCAGTCCCGCCCCCTTTCATGACAACGGTCGGTTTTGATATCAATAAATCTCTGTCCTTTTGTTAATCTCTGTCCTGAGCGCTGGGCGTTACTAATTGATAGAACGGAGAACTCCGTCCTTGCTGCTCGGGGTGTTAACATGAATTCAAGCATCAGAGCTGGGTCACTTACAGTTAGAAATATTAAGTCCATTCCTGTGAGAATCCCTATAGTCCATGTTAAACAACTGCAGGGTTCTGATTTGAACTAGCCACATTGCACAAGCTACTTTTTCAACATTTAACTCCATGAAAACCCACACATGCTGCTCCAACACTTACATACTAGCTTATACTCTGATACTGTGTGTGATAAATGGCGACAAGGCTGATTTTTCTTTGCTTAGAAAATCGTTGGTTGTTTTGTTTATTTAAGTCAACACACGTCTTTAGAAACACATTGTTTATTCTCTGACTTCTCCCTCTGTTTCCTTGACTGACTGTATCTTTCTCTACCTCTCATCTCAACCATCTGATTCTACCTCCGGAAGACAGTTTATGTCCTGTCGTTTTGTCAATGGTGAAGCTCTATCTACACACCAACTATCAATCTCAATCAGGTGTGTGTGTGTGTGTGTGTGTGTGTGTGTGTGTGTGTGTGTGTGTGTGTGTGTGTGTGTGTGTGTGTGTGTGTTTGTGCGTGCGTGCGTGCGTGTGTGCGTGCGTCCTTGTTTGTCAATCATTGTCAATTTCATTACATGCCCTTGTTTATCTGACCATGCGCATGCATGTTTGTGCATGTGCATGACAAACAGAGAGAGATGGATGGTTAGCATTGTAATGGGCAGGCAGCACTAAACCAATTAGCCTTTCTGTTTGACTCTCCCTCCATCTCTATGCCTTGTGACTCTCTGTGCTCTTCTCTTCTCTTCTCTTCTCTTCTCTTCTCTTCTCTTCTCTTCTCTTCTCTTCTCTTCTCTTCTCTTCTCTTCTCTTCTCTTCTCTTCTCTTCTCTTCTCTTCTCTTCTCTTCTCTTCTCTTCTCTTCTGCATCATTCACTGTTAGCACCTTAATCATTGTTTGTTCATGGGACCCTGTGTGTGTGTGTGTGTGTGTGTGTGTGTGTGCGTGTGTGTGTGTGTGTGTGTGTGTGTGTGTGTGTGTGTGTGTGTGTGTGTGTGTGTGTGTGTGTGTGTGTGTGTGTGTGTGTGTGTGCACGCGCGCACTTTTTTGTGTGTGTGTGACACAAAACTCAAGTAATAATATTAACCTGTAGCTCTGCCTTCAAACTCATTGGACCTATATTATCATATGTCAGCCCACAAACGCACGCAAACTACTTAATTAATGACTTAAGGCATATCAGCAAACAGTGGAGCCTTAATGATGACTTCCTCTCTAGTTGATGTCCTCCTACCCGGCCAGGTCATGCAGCGCTGAAGCAAGGGAAAGAATGTAATGTTGGAATGTGTGGAGAGCCTGGGAGCTCTAAGCCACAAACCACAGCCTGCTTTCTGTCTCTCTCCCATGACCCTATTGGCTTCCCTGGCTAGTGAAAGATGGGACACAAGACACATGTATGCTCCCATGTTCAGATGGCAGCACTTATTTGGGTGTTCAAGGGGGAGGTTGAGGTTGCCCTTTCTTTAAAAGCAGCCTGGAGGCAGCTCCGGAAGCTCAGGGCACGTGTGGAATGGATATTAAACCCTTTCTTTCTCTGAAAAGTACCTGCCTTGAGGGCAGCAAGAGGCTTTTAAAAGGACAAATGTCCCATCTTTGCCGGCCCTGGCGTCGGGCCGGCGGGGTGCCGTTGAGTGTCTGTGGAGTGGACGACAACCTGCCGTAGTTTAAAGGCCCTGGCGTCGGGCCGGCGGGGGGCCGTTGAGTGTCTGTGGAGTGGACGACAACCTGCCGTAGTTTAAAGGCCCTGGCGTCGGGCCGGCGGGGGGCCGTTGAGTGTCTGTGGAGTGGACGACAACCTGCCGTAGTTTAAAGGCCCTGGCGTCAGGCCGGCGGGGGGCCGTTGAGTGTCTGTGGACGGACGACAACCTGCCGTAGTTTCACCCGACTGAGCATGATGAGTCGGTGAGGGAGAGCTCTCTGTTTGGATGAGAAGAAGTAAGCAGTAAGTCCAACAGATAAAAAGAGCACACACTGACTTATTCTTAACGGTCAATAATAAATAGCAACAACTTAATACACACGAGTTAACCACCTGTAGTATTTAGAGGTTTTACATGTAATTCAGTTCAGAACGGACTCATACCTAACCTCTCGTCCATGCCTGGCTTTTCAATTTGCATACCGTATGCAATTATGCATATATTTAATTACCATCATGATGAGGTTGAAAACATGGGTTAAATGCAAGCCTCCTTATACTCCAAAGGTTTTCTTTTAACATATCCATTGTTAATTTCTCTTGGCATTGTACTATAGTACACCTACATTTTGATTGCTGAAATTCTAAAGTAAGTTAGTCAGTAATGATTTCAAAACCTAGCTGGATTGCATCAGTTCTTAATTTAGTTTTTAGTATTCGTCCAGACTATTTATCATACAGTATGAGCCAATAATTGTAATATTGACAGTAGTCGTAACTCCCAAGTTACTCATTTACTGCCGTCATTACCATCTAGTGGCTGAAAAGAAACAGATTGCCAGCCGTTGACTTCAATGTTAGAGCATCTTAGTTTCAAAGCGGTTTCATCCGCTATGTAACATGTTTAGTGTATTTAATCCACCCAAAACATACATTTTGTAACCGAGGATCATATCGTTTAGAGAAATGAGACGCAAATCAAGCTTGTTTTGGTCCAAAAAGAAGAATCGGAGATATTACGATTCTAAAATCAGCTCCCCATAGACAGCATGGTTACCAGAGTGTTATGAGCGAGTACAAGACACAGTTGTGAACCGTAATCAATTGATATTAAAAAAGACGTGAAAAGGCGACATCGGCGCTGTGGGCCTTCGGACCAGAAGGCGTGAAAAGGCGTGATTGGCGGTAAATGAGTGAACTTTAGTTCTGAAAGTGTGTTCTTTGCATCCCTGCTTTGACAAAGACAAGGAGTGGTTCATGCATATGTAATTTTTTTTTTGAATATCTCTTTGTTTGATAATTATTAAATACAGTGTACAGAAAAATCCAAGTAATATTTTACCTCCACATTAGCAACTGAATATTGATATTATACGACAAAATAGTATTTTAGTTACTGGTGAGAGAAACACACTATTCTAATGATTAAAACAACAACACCTTAACAATTATCCTATATTAAAATTGGCTGATATAACTATTAACTAATATCCAATGCAGCTACGCTCAAATATGGAATGTACGTGCTGTCTATATAACCCCAATGTGATGTCATGGCATTAGCTGCAAACAAATCAGTCAGCTCTATATATATGGGCGTCATGGGCGTAATGACATCAGCAATGTCCATATTTGGGCATAAAAGGGACTATGTCTGACAGAGATCCAGTTGTCCAGAGCCACAGATCTGACCGATCTGCCCCAAAAAGGTCACATGCATTTATGGGACCGGCTAACTTCAAACTCGGCGCACACAGTGGCAAACTCGAGGAAGTGCATTGCCTGCCGTCGAGTGAGTTTGGATAGTTGTGCAGAACTACGGATCCAACCAATATGCCGATACTGTAGCCTATATGACCATTCCAATATATGGGCATGTACTGATGACATCAGGGATCTCCCAATAGTATATGGCAGGGTCCCCCAATACATTTTCCTCAAGGGCCATATTTTGACTAGGGTACCAGGCTGGGGGCCGAGTCCGCGTTCATTAATTAATTAAGCTGTAGAACAGTGGTTCTCAACCAGTGGTCCGGGGACCACCAGTGGTCCTTGAGGGGGTTTCAGGGCAAGACCCCATTTGAAGTGCTCTAGCAGTGATTCTCATCATTTTAATTTGAAGGATGCCCAGTTTGACATGCATAGGCTATATACTGACCCCCATTTAATGCCATTTATATCTGGGACCTCAATATATTATAACTTGTATTTATTTATTTTTATATCGTAAAATCAATGTCAACTTAACTCGGCAATGTTAAACTCACTTTGCATGTTGCTTTGCCACTCGATTTGCCACTCGATGTGCCATTTACTTTAAGCATATGGGCATAAAAGGGCTGATACAAATACATATAAATATCAGACTTCCTAAGTGTCTCTCCTCATTCTTTCTCTGTCTGTATGACCTCTCAATCTTTATCTGTCCATTTACTGAGGCAACTCTCATTATGAATTTTGCGTTGAATTCCTAGTTCGAGAGAGAGAGAGAGAGAGAGAGAGAGAGAGGGAGAGGGAGCCGTTTTATGTGTATTTTATTAGTGGCAGTCTTAAACGTGTCACTTCTCTCATGGTTTTCCATGCATCACTTTCCCAACACAGGCAGTGTGACAAGTACTGTGCTATATCAACATCTGTCATTGTCTCCCTCTCTCTCTCCCGCTCTCTCTCTCTCACTCTCTCTCTCTCTCTCTCACTCTCTCTCTCTCTCTCTCTCTCTCACCCGCACCCACCCATCTGTCTCTTTCTCTCCATTTCTGTAAACTTGAATCAATCTCCACGGCCAAGAATGACATTTTTATGACAGGTGATGACGCTATGTCACCCATAATTCATTCACTGCTGAATGTACCCCTCCCCACAGACACACACACTGCTGAGTGTACCCCTCCCCACAGACACACACACTGCTGAATGTACCCCTCCCCACAGACACACACACTGCTGAATGTACCCCTCCCCACAGACACACACACTGCTGAATGTACCCCTCCCCACAGACACACACACTGCTGAATGTACCCCTCCCCACAGACACACACACTGCTGAGTGTACCCCTCCCCACAGACACACACACTGCTGAATGTACCCCTCCCCACAGACACACACACTGCTGAATGTACCCCTCCCCACAGACACACACACTGCTGAATGTACCCCTCCCCACAGACACACACACTGCTGAATGTACCCCTCCCCACAGACACACACACTGCTGAATGTACCCCTCCCCACAGACACACACACTGCTGAATGTACCCCTCTCCACAGACACACACAGTGCTGAATGTACCCCTCCCCACAGACACACACACTGCTGAATGTACCCCTCTCCACAGACACACACAGTGCTGAATGTACCCCTCTCCACAGACACACACAGTGCTGAATGTACCCCTCCCCACAGACACACACAGTGCTGAATGTACCCCTCTCCACAGACACACACAGTGCTGAATGTACCC
>NC_136793.1:29899442-29956942 GCF_951216825.1 Electrona antarctica | reverse complement strand
GAAATGGAGAGAAGCCATCCCCCGCCGTCCCGGTACACCCCACCGTTCAGGCACTATCGCCGTTTTAAGCTGAAAAGTACAAGAACAGGCCAGCGAAAGCCACCTACTGTATGTCCGCTCTGCGGAGTGCTGTGTCCGGCTACTGTGGACCACACTATGGCAGAACACTATAGCATGGCATTACTTGCTAACGTCTATGCTAAATCTATAATAAGCATACAAACCTGAGATATACAGTACATAGTTTTTGAAGGCCTGCAGACGGTCTTGTGACATCTCATTACATAGTTGATGTTATTATCCTGTTGCGATTTCTAACTTCAACCATGGGAACTTGGTAAGCGAGAGTAAACCAATCATCACAACGGTCACACGCCTAGACATCTAAGAAAAGGCCACGGACCCTTTTTTGCCAGCTATAGTGAAAGCCCACATTTGGAGGGCACAACTTTATACCCAATATTTCCTTTCTTGCGTTGCATTTGTAGCACTGTGTTACCACAGTCAAAAAGAAAGAAGCGCATGTGTGTGTGTGTGCGTGCATGCGTGCGTGCGTGCGTGCGTGCGTGCGTGCGTGCGTGCGTGCGTGCGTGCGTGCGTGCGTGCGTGCGTGCGTGGTCCAGCATGAGTAACCAGTGTACGTCAAGAATAATTGAATTGAACTGCACATGATTATTCCTCTCCTCCTGTACTACTGTATCTTTTTTCTTTTTGTTCTCAATCCCTTCGTTCTCTCTTTTTGTCCTAACTTCCTTTATTTATGTGTCTCAAGAGTCGGTCTGCTGTTTCTGTTCCTCTGCCTTCAGCCCCACAGCTCTAGGCAAGCAGCTCTAACTACTTGTTCTGCGTAAGAAACTCTCTCTCTCTCTCTCTCTCTCCACCCCCCCCTTTTGCTCACGCTACATGTTTAACCTCATTAGTTACCCTCCGGTTAACTTGTCATCCTGAGTCAACACACACGCACACACGCGTGTGTGACTGACACACACACACGCGCGCACACGCACGCGCACGCGCACGCACACGCACACGCACACACACCAGCTTTGCCACCCATTGTGCCACCAGCACCACAGTTTTCTTGCTTGGGGGAAAGAGATGGAGATGGAGAGAGGGAAGGACAGAGAGCCGGGGGGCAGAGGTGCCACATTTGACCTCTAAAGTGATTAATCGAAACAGACAGATTGTACATTAACAGAGGAGAGGAGAGGAGGTGTGGATCGAGAGAAAAAGAAGTGAGAACACAATGGAAAGAATGGAATCTAAGAATGGAACCAGAGTTAGGGCGAGTGTTTATGATTCACTCTTCGTCTTTCCATCCTTTCATCATCATCATCACCATCAGCAGCACTCTTCATTTATTGTCCACAATAATGGGAATTCCTTCCAGTGTTGCTAAAAAAGAATTCCAGCAGGGAGGAAAGACAGACAGACAGACCTTTATTGATCCCTGTGGGGAAATTCTGGTGTCATTGCAAAACAAAGTGGTAGGCATGGGAAAAGAAAAAGAAAGAAAAACAGGACCAGGGGTAAGAGTAGAGACTCGGGGCCCTATCTTGCGTCAGAGGCACTAAATCCGTAATTTGGGGATTTAGCATTGCGTAAGAGCAGATGTGTTCCCCCGTAAGATTTGCTATCTTGTGCCACAGTCTAAATCCCTAAAACACCTCCGCTACCCGTTACATTATGCATAGGTGTGGTTTGAGTGTTACAATAATGAAACGAATCACCGTGCCACATGCCATTGCCTTTAAGAGATCCATTATCCATTATGCCCAGTGATATCTTGCCTTATGGCCCATGGAAGAGTGACGCGTTGCTGCCTTGAAATAGATTTATATTTGATACAGAGGGTTGTTTTGTGTGTCCAGTAGCTCCTCTATGGACACAGTCTCAGTCACAATTAAGCAGGGACTTTGTGCTGCCACCCCGATGGAATCGCGCACAATGAACGGCACAAATCTAATAACTTCTTTGAATAGACACAATGGACACAAGGAATTGACACTGTTGATTATAGTAAAATTACAATCACAGAGATTTGTGGAGAATTAAGAAAGAACGAGACCTGAGCTGTGAATGTTCTGCAACATTGTGCGTCGAGGCAGCTGCCTCCAACTCAGGAGCGCATTCGTTTATCAAACGGAATTCGCATTCCGGGTGGTTTGAGGAGGCGCTTTCCGTTGTCCTAAACCTGTGTGTGCAAGATAGCAAATATAGGGAGAGCGCATCAACATGCCTACAGACACACCTCCACCCACAAATAAAGGTGTCGGCATAATGTATAGTGGGTATAGTGGCCGCAAGATACCGTTTACGGATAGGTGAAGCTCCTAAATGTGTAATTCACGGATTGTGGCTAATGCTGGCGGGTAAGGCATGGCATACGTTTCATAGAACTAATAGGAAAAACAAATTGTTACTTACATCTGACCAATGCCACCTGGCCCGATAGGTGTAGCATTTAATGTATAGCTATTAATAATTATATGTAATAGTATAATAATGTACAGTCTATCACCAGTAATATGAACATAATGTACATCTATCGTCAATCAATGGATATGTACTATTGTGTATTTTATGTGATTCATTCTTTTAATTGGGTTTGTCGCAGTGCCATTAAACGTTTTTTCTGGTACTGGTACAGCCAGTGGACAGGAACATCCTGAGTGTCAATTTAATAAGTCTGAAGAATGTGTGTAGAGAGATCATGGCGGTGGCTATAGAGGACACATTGAGTAATGTGGATTGTGATATCTGTGTCTTCTTTACAGAGGCTATCGCTTTCACAGAGACATAAGTCAGGCCGCTCTCTCTCCCCATACGATCTCTTTTATTGCATGTGACTGCATGTTGAACACTGCGTCGTCTTTTATGCACGGATCCCATTACGAGAAAATATGATAGCGGGCGCAGTATAACTACGCTGGAGATGAGAGGAATGAATGCATGAACGGCTTTAAAAATGTAAAAGGGAATTTAATGCTTTTCATAACAGCACGGCCGACACACAAACACAGATTCCCACGGACATAGATACATCTCATGAATGTTTATTCACATAGGCGCACACTTACTGATTCTTACCACTTATGTTATGGGCACATTATAGATCTTTTCTCGCACACTCGTACACACACACACACACACACACACACACACACACACACACACACACACACACACACACACACACACACACACACACACACACACATACACATCACAGCCATAAAGGCACATATCAGAATTGACAGGGTAATGGCTCACAATGAGAAACTAAGAAATGTATTGTGACCTCTGTAAACCTTCATTGCTAGCTCCAAGCAACCACACACACACACACACACACACACACACACACACACACACACACACACACACACACACACACACACACACACACACACACACACACACACACACACACACCAGAACACCTCAAATCTTGAGGCTGGGTTTCCCCCTAAAACCATTCATTCTCTCCATTGCTGCCCTCCCATAAAATCTCTCCATCACACGCAAGCATGGCGCAGTGTGCATAATAAACACACACACACACACACACACACACACACACACACACACACACACACACACACACACAGAACCAGCTCTTAAATGTCTTTATAGTGTAAGACATGAGGACAGGCTGCTGTTATGCTCTTTTTCCCAGTCACATAAGAAATCAGTTTGTCATTTCACAGCATGCGTGACCTGCCCTCAGGCAAAACAATAAACTGTAATTGCGGCAAACAATGTCAGTTTGTCAATTCATACGTGTAGATCTATATAAATATTTTCCATTTAAATGTTCCGTTTTTATTGGGTTGTTATGCTTGTATGCTGGGCACAAGAGATTACTTTCCTCTTCTGTTGGGATAAAAATTAAAAGCTCATTTTAAATGAACATTTATGTTGTTTTTTATTTTCCTGCATAGTCATGAACTCCTGGAAAGCAGCGTGGGGTGGAGTGGGTGTGAGTGCAATGGACTGAGAGAGAGGATCACTTTACTTCTTATGAGGATATGCATATGCATGTTCTCTAACAGCGTCAGGTCAGATGATGAGGGAGGTGCGTGTGTGTATGTGTGTATGCATGCGTGCGTGCATGCGTGCGTGTGTGCGTGCGAGATTGCACGTCCGTGCGTGAGTGTGCACGTGTGCACATTTGTGTGTGTGTCTCAAATAAATAGGACGTGTTGATGCTGCTAATATAACGCTGTGTGAAGAGCCATAACTATGCAGAGCGTTGTGTGTGCATGCATTCATGATGAGACACCCCGGAAGAAGAAGAAACACGCGTGGCAACTTGGCCATTACAGTTAGAAGTGCTATTGATTTTAAAGTCCCGCATCGCCTTTCTCAAACTTTTAGTCAAATTAGAAATGCCAGTCAGCTCCGTGCAGTCGTGCATGTGACTGTTCCCGGCGCCGGGCTGCACAATCAGCCGGCTGTAATTGCCTTAAACATTTTTTTTTCTTCCTCCTCTGCCTCTCAGGCATTGAGTTAATGCATCTTGAATCTGATAGTGTTTTCCACGTTGTTTATTTGCCTTGGCGTCGGTGTCGCTGTTTGCCTTTGCGTGGGTGTAGAAAAGTATCTCGACTGTAATTTAATTGGATGGAGCTGCCTGTAGAAGATCGTTCTGGGCACTGGGAGAAAATGTCCCGTGAACAAGAGGAAATGCAGATTGCCAACACATCTCACATAATACACACACACACACACACACACACACACACACACACACACACACACACACACACACACACACAAACAAAGGATAAATACATACTTGGTAACACAAAGGGGAATAACTCGCAAAAAACACAAACATTATGCACACAAACATGCAGGCTCTTTTTTGCTTTTGGTTAAACCCAGCCCACACAAGATGCAACTTGCAACAAATTGCAACTCTTCAAACTGATCCCTTTTCCAGCCTGTGTTCTGTTGTCTTCATGATCATAATAGCTCTACAGCTTTTTCAGTCTCATTTCCATGGGTGTTATTTGCCCAAACCCAATCCGTCTCAGTTTAACCAATCAGCATTTCTTCGACTCATCCGACCACATATTCACACGACTTGCTATTGAGCATCAGCGTGTGTGCGGGCCTATGGGACAACATCCCCCCCCCCCCCCCCCCCCAACCCTCCATCTGAGTCCCAGAGCAAAAATGGACGGGGTATTTCTACTCGTGTGTCGTCTCTCTGGCATCCAGGGCTGTAGCCAGGATTTTAGAAATACTGAGGTCGTGACCTCGGTGTCCTCAGTGGTAGTTATACGGACATCTTGTCTCTCCATAACATTCTGCTGGTGCTTCTCACATTCTCTCAACAACAATGTAACTCTGTCTGGTTTCCTGCCTCCTCTCTCTCTCTCTCTCTCTCTCTCTCTCTCTCTCTCTCTCTCTCTCTCTCAGTCTCTCACCTTCTCTCTGTCTGTCTGTCTGTCTGCCTCCCCTGTGCTCTTCTCTCCAGCTATTACAAAACAAGCCCTCTGATCATACAAATGAATGGAGGAAGCAGATTGAATTAAAGGAGATTATTCTGGTCTTGGTGAGTGTATTGAGGGCTCTTGTCCAAAGAGTAAGAGGCTAATAGAGAAGATTCTTAACTGAGTTTGGGGAATAGCGTGTCACGTGTATGAACCTATATTTAGGGGTTCAAGTCCTGAAACCCTATTATTTCTGTGCAAATATTTCGTCTTTTCTTTCAGCTGCGGGTTTGCGAATTACCATGAGATGATAATGGTAGAGATATGATATTTTCACCAATGATTAGAAGTTGTGAGCATTACTTGAACAGACCCCAGTTGGTCTGATGGGGGTTTATAATCTTAGAAGAGACAGCCCAGTGATCTTCCTGAATCTCTTACGGAAGCAGTGATCATTAATGGCCCTGCAGATCACGGCCTGCAGGCTCCAGAAGAAATGTATTTCAGTACAAGGGAACAGAATTTAAACTTGATTGTATTACCTTAGTAAACATTTTCATAAACTATTGTTGGTTTCAATCGCTAGTTTAAAGTCTTTTGAATTATCATGATATTACGGTCCCATTAAAATTTAATGGAGTAGGTAGGGTATGCTTATAGGACTTCTACTGGTTCTACCGAGTGAAGACCCGCCCTTGCTGCGGTTGCAGCCAATAGCAGTCATTTCAAAGATTATCACAGATTATTCTTTAGTTAGTGTGTCTTGTCACAGTAGCAACATCCCGTTTCACTCGGGTATCCGGGTAGCTCAGTCGGTAGAGCTCTTGCCTTAGTTTGAACCACAAGTTCATGGGTTTGATCCCGGGCATCGCCAACTCAGCGTATGAGTAGCACGACTTGGTGCAGCAAGTCGTGCGGGAAGTACTGGGAGCTGATGGTAGGTGTGGCGCTCCACCTCAGCATCCATCCATCCATGATCCATGAATGGATCATGTTGATATTTATAAAACAGTGTAGCATAGATACTTTATGCTAGTGATAGGAGTTTCTTGTGGTTGCAGGCTTCTATCCTGGGACATTGCTGCTTTGCTTGCTTGCCAGTAACCCGGTGGGTGTCTTCCTATAACATAGACAGGCATACACATACACACAAACGTACGCATGTGCGCGTGCACGCATGCTTGCATGCACAAACGCTCAGACACCCTGCAGACTGAGGGCCGCCAAAGCAGCTGGTCAAACTGATGGAGCAATTCATCAAACATGCACACACAGAGAGAGAGAGAGAGAGAGAGAGAGAGAGAGAGAGAGAGAGAGAGAGAGAGAGAGAGGTTAAATGCATGCACTCACAGGGAATGAGGGAGTCTGCGTGTGTTAGGGAGAGACAATGACAAGAGAGCATAAGTGAGAGAAATCCCAGAGAGGGAGAGCAAAACACAATGAGAACAAAAGAGTGAGAGAACAGATAAACGGAGGGAGTCAGAGGATCAAAGAAACAACAAGAAATAATGAATTTGAAGAGAGAGAGAGAGAGAGAGAGAGAGAGAGAGAGAGAGATCTTGAGACATAACCAAATAAATAGAATACTTTAATTCCCTTGTATGCACACATGCCATGATTTGAAATAGTCAGTGTATTGTGCTGTTAAACAATAATTAAAGCAAAGCGAGAGAACCCCCACCATCTTGGACCCACTAGGGTGTTTGCTGTGTACTTCCATGAATACATGTTATTGGTCCTTGTGTCGTGTTGTCACCTCATGGTTCCTCTTGGAATAGCTGGTGGGATGGATGGATATTTAACACAGCCAGCATGTGTGAGATGGCCTAATTTGAGGCTAAATGTGGGGCTAATAACAATTTTGACGGATTTGATCCCAACTAAGCTGCCCTGCTTGATTTCTTACTTTTTAGAAGACTGCAGTCAAAATCCTTTGATAAAGCTACAGGCAGCAGTATACATCGAGATTCAGCATTTCCTTACGACTGTCACTTTGAAGTTTTAATTGAGTCCAATCTCCCCCTCACAATTTATTTGCTGTCTAACTGTAGCATAGCTTGTGGGTTTGAATTCCAGGCATCGTGGGCACCACATCTTAAGGCTGACAACACAAACCAACAAGCAGAACACATTGGTTGATGGGATTGCTAAATCCTCAAAAACAAAACTATTGGAATATGGAACTCCTACAGCTGTGCTCAGACCAATTAAGTTTCAATTCAATCAGCCCAGAAACGATACGCCCCATGTGCAAATTCTAGATAAACAGCTCAGCAGGCTATGACAACCCTATGAATATCCCCAAACTGTTTGTTTTTGGAGAAACAGTGTGAAGTATTCAGATGAAGCAATTTATAATCAAAAAGCAGAGAAGATGTAGTTTATGGACTCATACATCCAGTCATCCACCTCATTCGTCATTTTGCCTTCACTGAACACACGCACGCACGTGCGTGCACGCACGCGCACACACACACACACACACACACACACACACACACACACACACACACACACACACACACACACACACACACACACACACACACACACACACACACACACACACACACACACGTACACACACACACTAGCTGATAGCATAAATTAGACACTACTGTAGTTCACCAAGTCTGCTGTCTGTTTCTCAGATATCAGTAGAAAAAAATCAGAGAATCCAAAAGGATGACAGGACTGAGAAGGATGGTGTGTTGAACCTGCTTTTAAAGAGCAATTAAAGCAGCCATGCTGGGCGCCACCTCACCACCTGACAATGCAGCCGTCTGCTTAACCCACATTTTATGCAAGATCAAATGCTTTTCCAATAATAGAGCAACTCTGTGCCTTCATCTCTTACTGAGGTTTACATCAGCCTTACTGATTTCGCTATCTCTCTCTCTCTCTCTCTCTCTCTCTCTCTCTCTCTCTCTCTCTCACACACACACACACACACACACACACACACACACACACACACACACACACACACACACACACACACACACACACACACACACACACACATCGTTGTTTCTTCTATATGTTCTAACAAACACTGTTTGGTTGAAAATTTGTGATTATTATTTTTATTTACATATTACGGTGGAATACAATTTTTTAACTATGTGAGTCTGTACTGTATATTTAGAGTACTTCCTCGTATGACAACTATCAATGGCTGATCTACAAGCTCACAATGCATCCCAATGTGACACATTATGAGATTGCTGATCTGCATATATTGATCTGCCATTTATGAAATTCATGACATTTTCTAAAATAATTGAAAATCATTTGCCAATTGTTGCCATTAATCTAATGGACAAAATTGGGACATTTCTTTTACAGAAGTCAAAGTTGTTCTTGGCAGCTCCATCAAGTCATCCATCTTCATCAGCTTATCCAGAGTTGGTCGCGGAGGTAACAGTTCCAGCAGAGAATCCCAGACTTCCACATTAGCCACTTGTCCAATGCTGACATTTGTTGGAATAATAACACATAGAGCTGGGCGATATGACTTCAAATAGATACCACCATTATTTCAAACCTTTACCTCAATTACGATTAATGACTATTCAAAAGAGAAAAAAATAACAGTTGTACAAGCTCACAACACGTCATGATGCGATGCCTTAGTTACTTTTTAGATCTGCAATTTTCCTTATTTTTGTATGTCATCGTTGTACAAAAGGTCTAATACAGGGTTAAGTTGTTAATCAATTTAATCGATTATAGAAAATCTATTAGAAATCTTTGTTGGTACTTGTAGTTGTTAGTGGCTGTTGGTTGGCTGAACACTGAAACCCCTAATTACATACAGTACTGTACTCTCTTGCTTTCTTCTACTGGCCCCTCTCAACTTCTGGCTCCCTTCCTCCTCCTCATCCTCACCACAGTGAAGGAATTACATCTCTGTTAATGAGTATCTGTTCTTTCCTTTTTGTTAGTGGTTTGAGGCCCCTTGGGATATTCTCAGAGGCAAACATCAAAGTTCCTCCAAACCGCTTTACAATTAGACCAAGAGAGACCAGCAGTGTAAAACTAAACATGGTGGAGAACAAACTTAACGTGTTTTTTTGAGAATCTGAAATCTGTGGCTGTGCTTGTATTTAGTTTAAATGCTGTTAATTATAAATATTATGATATTATTTAGATGAAGTGGCATTGAAGTGGGCTTACTGTACTGTTCTGATTTCGTACTCTGGCTCGAGTTATGCGTTTATGCAAGTGTTCTAGTTTTAAGCTGTAGGCCTATCAGAGACAACACGGTGGGATTGAGGCTGGGGGAACGTTCCAATTAGTTATATGCAGACATGCAGAGAGCGGAAGAGAGGGGCTAGTGAGGAAGACAATAGAGTCCATATTCTCAGGCAAACATTCTGCGAAAAGTAGCTGTGCGACACATTGTGTGAGCTTGCATATCGTTATCGACTACAGTATATTCAGCAAGTAGAGGGAGAAGAAAATGGTGTAGAGGGACAAAAGGGGGGGACCAGCAAGCATAGAATCCTAGGGGACAACAGTATAGGGTTGAAGTGGTTACAGACATAGAATCCTAGGGGACAACTAGGTACAGTATAGGGTTGAAGTGGTTACAGACACTCAAAATCATGTCAATTTAACTAAAGTAATGTGTACGTCGTACGGCTGTGTCGCGTGCCAAACATAGCAGACCTACAAGCTTCACATTCTCTCTGGACTTTGATGTGGCAGCGTAGGAAGGCAGATGGGCATGTAGCAGCCTAGAAGGCTGCCTGGCACGTACGTGGGCAGTCAGTCAGACAGAAAGAATCCCTTTCACTCCCACAAACAGCAGCTCCTTTAATCACAGCATGTGGGGCTGTGGAAGACGCCGGTGGACAAGGCACACTTTGTTCCCACTGTATTTGCGTATCGGCAGACGGCCATTGATTAGTCATTAAGGCTGGACAATGTGGTGCTCCTTCCTCCAGTACCTTAACAAAGACTGGACAGAGAAATTCACAGCAGCCAGTGATAGAGTGTGACCAGTGGTGGACAAAGTAGCTACTCAGCCGCAGTACTTGAGTCAAAGTATAGATAGGCTACTCCAGGTCCAATTACTCCACTACTGCAAGTGGAAGTTGCTCAGTCAAATTTGTATTTGAGTTAAAGTACTGGTGTATTTGCCTTTCAAAATAATGAAGTATTCTACCTGCTTTTGAAAATACTGATGTATTCAAAAGTACAAATTACAACGTATGCTGCAAAAATATGTCAGACACTTTCAAAAGATATTTTCACAATTGTTTTTTAAATACGGCAGTGGTTATTTCATAATAATTTAAGTTTGGATTCCGGGGGTCCGTTCCTAGAAACGTAGTGGAGGCAAAAGTACAATATTTGTCTTCTAAATGTAGTGGAATAAAGTACAGATACTCAAAAGATGTTACTGCCGCAGCCTACAGTACTCAAGTAATTGTATACTGGACTGTCCGTACACACTGAGTGTGACAGACAGACTGACAGAAAATGCACACAAGCAGTCAAGGCAAGCAGACAGACAGATAAGCATAAATAATCAAAGAGGCTGGCAGGGAGATAAGCATCCATCAGCAACTTCCCTGCGCTGTCAGAGAGCGATAAAGAGGTAAACACAGACGTATAGAGGAGAGACAAAGCGCTCCTCCGGGCTCGTGTACCTTTCTATTTACCAGCCCATAAACATCAGCTGTCCAACAAGACCAAGGGGCGTGAAATGCTGTTTTATCATTAGTGGTCTTCAGGTTTAATCTTGCATTGACTCTCAGTAAGGCGTGTGTGTGTGTGTGTGTGTGTGTGTGTGTGTGTGTGTGTGTGTGTGTGTGTGTGTGTGTGTGTGTGTGTGTGTGTGTGTGTGTGTGTGTGTGTGTGTGTGTGTGTGTGTGTGTGTGTGTGTGTGCGTGTGCGGATGCTACTACCTAATGAAGCTTGAAGAGAGCTTTTAATGTTGCCCTGACTCTAGAAATCCCAACAACTAGCTCCCTACAAAACAGTAGCGTCACTGTTTGGTGGAAAACTTGTATGTTACTCTTCATGAAATGGAAAACATTTTTCAATGAATCCAATGTAGTTATTATTTAGTCACACCCTCTTGTTATTACTTTTCATTGGGTAAATATTTTCACAAGCCACAGACATATTTAACCACTTTCAACCTGGCCTCCCTATTTTGGGCATAGCAGGCTTTCTCAAAGTGGGTGTAAGTCCAGGGGTGCCGCAGAATAGTTGGATACTGGATAGCATTTATAATTGATCAATATCACTTCAGTTTAACCACTTAAACCCTCTATACTTAAGGTGCGTTCAGACTTGGATGGTTAGAGCGGCGCGATTACATACAAAGTCTATGCAAAGACGAGAAGTTGCGCGAGCGCCGCAAACGGGTGCGGCGCGACCCGGCACAGCACAAACGGGACGAACCCAGGCGAATATTTAAAGTCTCAAGTCTGAACGCAGCTTTAGTCAGACGGACCACCAAACCTCCGTGCCAAACCTACGTAGCTGATCTACAAGTGTGAGCTTGTAGATCTGCTATTTATGGTGGATGTTCCCTCCCAGAATAGGGGTGCTGGGGTTCAAGTGGTTAAATGTCAAGTACTGTATGAAGTTACCGGTATTTTCAATCTGTCGTAATGGAAACTACTATTCTCTCAAGTCTGACACATACTATTAGCTCAGGCCGGAAAGATGGGTTATTCTTGGATGATTGACTGCTTTATTAATCCCCAAGGCAGGATTAGCCACCACGCAGTAGTAGATAAAAGGCAAGAAATACTTAAGAAACATATCTGTAAAATGAATTGATAAGAGCTGAAAGATGATGACAGATACAGCTATTAGCTGAGACAGAGAGATAGAGAAATACTAGTTAACCCGTTAAAACTGGGAAAGCATCTGTCGTGTGTGTGTGTGTGTGTGTGTGTGTGTGTGTGTGTGTGTGTGTGTGTGTGTGTGTGTGTGTGTGTGTGTGTGTGTGTGTGTGTGTGTGTGTGTGTGTGTGTGTGTGTGTGTGTGTGTGTGTCAGATTTCAATATGTGGTTACACACTTAGGAATATGAGTTCGTCATCGCATAACAATTCAGTTTCGGGCTTTTCTCCCAGGCTTGCTCTGCTCTCTGCACTTCAGTTACCACCCACATATTTAGTGCTAACAACTTGACAACTTTAACATTCACTTCCCCTTACCTTTCTACAAGCTCAAAAACTGCTTCTGTCCATCTGTCTGTCTGCTGTAAAATTGTTCCCTTATTGTTCGATTTTCCGAGGGGAAAATACATATATAATTTGAATATAGATTCATGATATGCCTCTAAATCATCATGTTTTATCTTTCAGCTGTCATTATAAAGTAAAAAAAGAAAAGAAAATCATTACACATTTTAACATGTAAACTCTGGATGAACTTATTTTTTCCCCAAAATATAATCAAACAAGTCCTCTCCTATTGTTTTTCATGCACTGGGTGCAAGTGAATTGACAGTTGACAAATACGCAGTTGACTAATAATAAGACATGGGCACTTACTATTATTCATGCTAATTACCATGACATATTGATATAATACAATATTATTATTTTTATCATGACATTCCACTCAGTTACAGCTGTAATTGTAGTTTTATACGATCTGTCAAGCTGCATTGAACCATCAGTGCCTTTAAATGTTTTATAAAGCTCATTCCTTCTGAGCCTTGCGTCACAGCCAGACCTGTAGCTAACGGCAACACATAAACCAACGTTAAGCAGGGCAATGGGCAGGCCATTGCCTGCTCAAATTTTAATGATAGCTGCCTTGTTGATTGCTCTGAAGCCAATTATTGTGGCAGGTAATAGGGGTTGATTGCTCCGAGGCCAATTATGTCAGATTGTACACCCGATGCCTATGTGTGCTGTGGTTGTGCCTGAAGTGCTATTTCTCTGTGCGGTTATATAGAGTAAGTGCCATACTGTATGTGTGGTCCTATATGAGCTCTCATTATTGCACTGGGCCATTGTTGCATTATAAACTTGCAACATTTAACTGTTTATTGTTCAATATTTAATTTTTAAGTTCGTGCCTTTTTTTTCCCTCTTTCTTTCATAATATAGTTCTGTGTTTATCGGTTCCTGGGGAGGAGGCACATGATTTCTGTTGTGTGGAAAGATATCGGTTTTCACAGCAGGGCTCATTATTAATCTGTGTGGTTCTGCAGTAAGTGTACACCCGTTACAGCTTAGCTTGAAGAATGACAGTGAAATGCTGACTTACTGTAAGCTCGGCTGACAATGCTCTGCAGTATAATATGGTCTGTTCACTTCTGACTTTGAACTACTGTACAGTAGGTGCAGTGCCAGCAGACACCAGGAGGTAATGGTACTAAAGGAAATTACGGCAGTTTTTGAAAGAAATGTGTTTACTTTGTAAAAAGAAATTGCATTTCTTTGACAAAAGCACAGATACCTGTACATCACTCTCTTCTTTGAAGGTTGATGAAAGAAGGCATTTTTCCCACTTTTGTTGGAAGGTCCGTTGGTATATATGCAATTACCACCGCCTTGCCACAGTAAGGTTTTTGTGTGTGCTTGCACATTGGGGAGTGGGTGGGTGGCTGTACCTTAGCTGTCATTAGCTGTTGGAATGGAAAACATTGTGTGTTTGCTATGAGTGGTGTGTTGAAGGTTAGAAATGGACCACCGTAGAGTAGTCTGCAAAAACTGCTGTGGTCAGACGTCTCATATTGACACTACTCTCAAAAAACTCTCTCTACGTATATCACCTTTTCAGCAACTGGGAAAAAAAGGAGGAGGGTATAGTAATATATTTTAAATTTTTTGACATACAGTTTTTCATTTATAGTTTTTCAGTTATACATCCATTGGAACAATAGGGACATTTTTAAATGGTTAAAAAAAAGTTTCTGAAGTTTCTGAAGAACGTCTAGAACACAGCATGTACTGTATAATAACTTGTGAACCATCCTGGCTTGTGGTGGACACATTTTAACTTGAGTTAAAGTAGGCTACTGGAGTACTTCTTTGCTTACGTACGTACAAATGGACATTCTTTTAGAAATTCTTAAGAATTCAAAGGTCCAAGTTTCAAAGTGCATTTTCATTTTAACTTGCAATGCCTTTATTACTTCCATTTTATGAATTGTAATGTATGCTGTATGGAATTTTTTTAAATGTGAACCGAAATATTAGAAATGATATGATGCATATCTTGCGAGCTAGCACTGGAGAGGTTTCACACATGCGCATCACTATGCGTGTGTACAGTTGGAGGCCATCGATATTGTCCTTTTCTTTTTGCTGAGGTTTGCGTGATCTGTGCAAAAGGACAGTTAACCCATTTTGGGCGGGAACCCCTTTTGGTGTTTTAAACATTATGTTATAATTTAGCTATTGAAAAATGGCAGATCTACAAGCTCATAGCGCGCCACCGAGTGGCGCGCTACGAGCTTGTAGGTCTGCTATTTTTGAAAAATCGTGAAAATATTTATTTCAGAAAACTGGAGGATTTAGAAGGATTTTTTTAAATTTTGAGGTCAGGCCTAAATGGGTCAAATGATAAGGGACAATATCGGTGGCACCCAACTGTATACGGATGCGTTATTATAACAGTGTTATGCAAGACCCATGCGCCATGCGCTGACGTGGCAAACAGCTAACCAATTTGGCGGGTTAGGTTAGTTAAGCACCACTCAGTCTCGGCTCTTCCTCCTGCTGTCAGTGTCCCTGAAGTGTTGGTATGCGCCTGTTTGCTCCCACCAGCACCCCAGCACCACCAGCACCCCAGCACCACCAGTCGGCTCTGCTAATAGTTCTGTTGCCCATGGGGGGGGTTGTTATTGTATATCTATCTTCCTTGTCTTAATGATGGTTGTTTAATTGTGCTGAGCAGGAAGAAACAATGTAGCAGAGCCTGGACGCCATGAAATATTATATTCATACTTCTACATTCTATAAATAAATATGTGTTTCTGACTGAACTCAAGCAAAGTACTCAAATAAATCTACTCGAATAAGTTGTAACCTTGTTACTGTCCACCGCTGGTGTACTGCTGCTCGGACAGCTCTAATTATGAAAGGTACTCTTGCTGACTTTTCCCTGTGTGGCTTTTATGGTAGGTATAATTATCTCATATGGTGATACAGAAGAGTCAATTATTCTATGTGGCCACACGCTAATATTCTGTATGATTTTATTATAGGTGCCATTACCCTGTGTGGTCCCACACTAGGGGCAAATTAACAGCTATTCCGCAGAACCGTTAGTGGGCTAGAAGCTTGTGGGCTAGGTTAGAAAGGGCTGACACCACCTAATTGGGGTTTTACAGAGAGAGAGAGAGAGAGAGAGAGAGAGAGAGAGACAGACAGACAGTGTGATACTGCCACATAAATGTGCGAAGAAATGATTTCCTGTCCTGGTATGAGTATTGAAAGAAAATGAAACATGACATACTGGGTGATAACAAGGGAATGTATTGGTTAAAATATGGTTGAATATTTAACACCGACATCAAATGTAGAGTATGGATTGTTTTGTTTGTTTTGTGTAGTTGAATATGTCATTCATTTTCTGTTGACAAGGTTTGCTCATAGGAGGAGCTGTGGGGAAAGAGCATGTTAGCAATAGCTCCAGGAAGTGAGGCGGCCGGGGATTCCATTTTCGGTATCAAAAAGAGTGTTTGTTTGGTGGTGGTTTGTCAAAGATTCCACCTAAAGTCCTAAGCCAACTAAAGGCCAATACTAAACCATAATCAGAAATTGATGAACCACAGAGTACTGGGTCCGGGAAACTTTGAGATCTCAAATAAGAAAAGTTTGGTCAAGGAACATTTCTGAGGCTTTAGCTCTGAATCCCTTCAGAGCTTTTGGACAAAGGGGCACCTGCTGTGGCCCCCTGACTTGAAGGTTGGGTGAGGAAAATATTTTTCCCCCATTTTTTCCTAAATGAATGAATGGATGGATGGATGGATGGATGGATGGATGGATGGATGAATGAATGAAATGTAATAAGAATGAGAGGATGATGATGTCTGAAATGGCTTTACCTAACAAACAGAAAAGAGTGGAGCAGGACAGAACAGATAGTCACACACTGCTCCTTTTAGAGACAGTTTTTACCCCCAGGCACTTATCCTGAGTAACTGCCAATAATGTCTAACTAGCCCTTACTGAATGCTCATTAATAATGAGATATATTCAGCACTTTATTGAAAGTTTAACGAGATGGCTAATGTGCACACGGTACGAGATATGAGACAATGGCAACACAGTTAGGTAGAAGATCCTAATTTCATGATATCGTTTTATAGGAAGTTTTGGAATTTTGTCAAGAAAGTTTTCTGCACGGTGAAGTGGTTTAACATTTTTCGTAGGAAGTTTTGACTTTATTTCCTGGAGGAGGACTGAGCTCTTGTTTCTGCTGCCGCGCGCCTGAATCCCCAGAAGAACTGAGAATAACAAATACTAATCTAATCTAATCCAAAACAGGTTTTTAGGATGGAAAATGGGGAAAGTGAGGCTGTGTAGTGTTCTATGTGTCTGAAAGTGTTAGAAAAGTCATACGAAATGGAAGTGAAGAGATGGAGATAGTAGAGAGAGAGAATTGCTGGGATAGTACTTTTAGAAACGTTTCCCTCAGGGACAGAGGTGATGCAATATTTATGGGTACGAGGACCTGGAGTCACCTCCGCTGGCTTTTAGGCTTCTCTGAATAGCAGTGAGGGAGTGTCAGCTTCCCCACACACGCACGCACGCACGCACGCACGCACGCACGCACGCACGCACGCACGCACGCACGCACGCACGCATGCACGCACGCACGAACAAATTGAGCATGCACCAAGAGAAGTGTGCTGTCTCACCTCAAAAAAGTTGACTTGAACAGGATAGGACATAGTTTATTTAGATGACCACAGTGGCATAATGTTTCTGTCGTTTACAGTGTACTACAGTATCACCATTATCTGAGACCTACTGTAACTAAATGTATTTGTAATCAACTTTAGCTTGCATGAAGATAAGGCTGAGCTTCACTTAGAATAGAATACGGAATAGAATAGAATACTGTATATATTTCTCGGCAGATGCTTGAGGGAAGCACAGCAGCTCGTCCTGTGACACAGAAAACCCATTTGAGTACTACGGGGGATGTCACAGATTAGAGCCTTTTCTGCTTAAGTCAACTCTTTTTCTTTTCACTTTTAAGTGACCATGGCCTTCCGCAGCACTAAGAACATGCTCAAGTTGTCAGACCGTGTATCTTTTCCATAGTTAATGAATAGGCCAGCACTTTAGACGTGTCCAGTCCAGGAAGGACCCCGGGGATAAAACCCTTTAAATCAGCTCACCTTTTCTTGGACACTTACAGTACACCTGATTTACACTTAGTTGGGTGCTGGTGTCGCGCACCAGAAATAGCTGATCTACAAACTCACTGTGAGCTTGTAGATCGGCTATACATTTTCAGTGCACGACACCCCGTATAAACCAAGTATAATGGAGGTTTTAGAATTTAGAGGAAAGGTGGGAATATCGGGAATATTTAATGAAGTTGCTATCTCTGCCTATAGCTCTGTGGTTGTGAAACAGAATGTATTCCAGTGGAATCATGTCGCTTAACCCATTTTGACCTGAGATCAGATTCTAAAAATGTCTTCTACATCCTGACAGTTTTCTGAAAAAGCTATGTTTCTATGTCAGTCTTTCTTCGATTTAAAAAAAATAGCAGACCTACAAGCTCGTAGCGCGCCACCGAGTGGCGCGCTACGAGCTTGTAGATCTGCTATTTTTCAATAGCTAAAGCATAACATAATGCTAACACCAAAAGGCCGTAGGGTGTGTTTTTAGATTCAGTTCACATCGAGTATAACTACATCTATTTACAATTATGTTTACATCCACACACAGAGTAGCTTCAAAACGGTCCTTGCAGAGCCCCGGGTGAACCCCATCAGAGGTTATAACGCTGCATGCTCGTGTAAAACATTCATCCGTGCCAACAACGTTGCCACCTACGGCATCCCAAACCCCAGGAACAGCTCTGCTACTGGCTGGCTTTGTGTGAAAGATCTGTTGAAAGTACAGTACAATGAGACTGCATCTGAATTATTGATGTGGGACCTGAAATGGAGCATGACACATGCATATCTCCCCCAAACACACACACACACACACACACACACACACACACACACACACACACACACACACACACACACACACACTCACTCACTCACATACACTCACATACACTCACATACACTCACAGACACACACACGTGCGCACGCTCGCACAGAGAGAGAGAAAGGGAGAATAAGCCTCTGCCCCTCAGGACTTTTCTGCACCTTTCTCTAACGTGTAGAAATTGTGTATGTGTGTGTGCATGTGCGTGCGTGTGTGCATGCGTTTGTGCACGTGTGTGAGTGTCAGTGTGTGTATTCTGAGCGTGACAACAGTCTCTTTCATAAAGGTCTCGGTCCTTCATCTACCACTGGGGCTTAGACTGCACGCTTACTGCTCCTGGAAACACCTCCCTCCCTCCCTCCCTCCCTCCCTCCCTCTCTCTCTCTCTCTCTCTCTCCCCCTCTCTCTCTCTCTCTCTCTCTCTCTCTCTCTCTCTCCCCCCCTCTCTCTCTCTCTCTCTCTCTCTCTCTCTCTCTCTCTCTCTCTCTCTTCTTTCTCACTCTGTCTGTTTCGTTTCTTCTCTGACAGCCGTTATTTCATTCTTCTCTCTTGGTGTGTGTCTGTAAGTTCCAAAAAGATTTATAGTACTTCATGATTCAACCTCTGTCTCTCTCTGTAGTCTTTACCTTTCTCTCTCTCCACACACACACACACACACACACACACACACACACACACACACACACACACACACACACACACACACACACACACACACACACACACACACACACACACACACTGTTTCCGTCTCTTTCCTTGATCTCTTGCCCCCTTCTCTTTATTCTCTCGTTCTTTGCTTGTCCATCTTTCCTCTAAAGAACACGTCTCTCACACCTTGAACTATCACCTTCACCTATCTGTTTTACACAGTTATACTAACACGATGCATTTTGCTGTGCACATGCACTATACCTTTCTCTGATTCATAATGATGTGCAAAATGCAGTCACACACGCACGCACGCTCGCACGCACGCACGCACGCACGCACGCACGCACGCACGCACGCACGCACGCACGCACGCACGCACACACACACACACACACACACACACACACACACACACACACACACACAAATGCATAGACTGGTGTCTGCTGTAAAAACCTACTGGTGATATTTACATCTCATATTTAATGGATGAGCCGAGAGGAGCTCTCCTACAGAGAGACGGAGAAGGAGGCTTTTTCACATCACAGCCCTATCCTAATGTCATTCCCCTTTACAGTACATCTAGAGTAACCAAGTGTGTGCCTTTTTTCACCCAATTTAATCATTATGCCAATCCCCAAATTCCTCACACATTTCTGTGTATAGCCTTGTCACTGCTGCCCCTACTGACTCACCTGACTCACTGCTGCCCCTACTGACTCACCTGACTCACTGCTGCCCCTACTGACTCACCTGACTCACTGCTGCCCCTACTGACTCACCTGACTCACTGCTGCCCCTACTGACTCACCTGACTCACTGCTGCCCCTACTGACTCACCTGACTCACTGCTGCCCCTACTGACTCACCTGACTCACTGCTGCCCCTACTGACTCACCTGACTCACTGCTGCCCCTACTGACTCACCTGACTCACTGCTGCCCCTACTGACTCACCTGACTCACTGCTGCCCCTACTGACTCACCTGACTCACTGCTGCCCCTACTGACTCACCTGACTCACCGCTGCCCCTACTGACTCACCTGACTCACCGCTGCCCCTACTGACTCACCTGACTCACTGCTGCCCCTACTGACTCACCTGACTCACTGCTGCCCCTACTGACTCACCTGACTCACTGCTGCCCCTACTGACTCACCTGCCAGTGAGGAGCTCCCACTGGGAGGATCCAGCACCTCCACTCTACTCCAATGGCAATACAGTTACAAATGCATTGGGTGGAACGCTATTAAAAATTTGTATGTGTTGTACTATTATTGCGTCTCATTTACTATGATGATCTGACCTCATCAAACCCTGTACACTCAAGACACGCTCCATAATATGGCCAGTACAGAATTCATTCCATATGACCCCCCATGACAAAGAGCGACCTCAGGCATCTAACTGGTATAGTATACTAAAGATACTACGTGCTATGGCGATGTATTGCATGTTCACAAACAACGAGACTCCAAACAGTTCTCATGAATGCTTTTTGAGGGAACAGGATAACGTTCCTCAAAAAGGATACACGATAAAGTAGGTTAGCTTGAGGTAAATTTAGTACAGAAAAATAAGGACGATCTTATTCCTCACACATGAATCACTTTTGGGTTCAGTGATTCATGTGAAAATAAGCGTACTCCGGTCACACAGCCATGTCATGTCAAAATGGATTAGGAGCAGAAAACTCATTGGGATGAATTGCAAGTGATTGCAATAGAGAAGTTCCGATGACAGTCAGTTTCAGCACATCAAGCAGTAGTTCTCACACATTCAAGATTTAAAAAAAGAAATGTTAAAAAAATAGCAGATGTACAAGCTTGCAGTGCGGCAAGAAGTGACGCACTGTGAGCTTGTATATCTTTGAATACCGTAGCCAACGATAAATCTAGAATGACACAGATGCTTTCCTGGTTGTAATGGTTTAAGTATCAAGTGTTTGTCAAGAGGCAGTACAGTATACTCACATACAATGCTTATTGGAAAGAGCAAGACAAAAAGCAAGATCCTTGGAATCACGAGCAGCCGCAGCCTCAAGACATTCTTCACATTTCCTGAATGTTTGTGTGTGCGTGCAGGTGTGTGCACAGTAAGTGCACAAGCAGATTAAGAGAAAAGAAAGGAGATGGAGAGACGCAGAGGAATTGATATTTGAGTAAGAATAGATGACTGGTGGTACAATATGTCATTTTTAATGTTGCCTACAACCATTCATGTGTTCTATGCTCTGTTGGGCAGTTACAGCACACAGGTTCATACAAACGAATGCAACTCACTACAGTAGACAGTTGTCTGCTGTGCTTCGAAGACGTATACCAACCTACCTACCTACGAACTATACTATTATTTTTTGTGAATCTTTATCTAATAGGAAACATTTTCCTCATAATGTCTCTCAACTCTACTATACTTGGCCCTCACAGTTGGAGTACATCACGCACGCACGCACGCACGCACGCACGCACGCACGCACGCACGCACGCACGCACGCACGCACCAACAACACACAAGTTCATTAAATCTTGAAGGCCACAGGAAATAGGGAGCATGTTTTTTTCTCCCACAGTTCTTGGCTTGTGACAGTGAAGTGCTGAGATCGTTGAGTCACCACGACAACAGGAACATGGTGATTGTGGGAAGGCAGTGCACTCTCCAAACCCTGAGTGTTCATTTAGCTCTTAGAGTGCAGAAATGGAGCCGCCCTCGCACTCAGGTTTTCAGTGTGTGACATGTACATTATTTAGAGTTTCTGGTCTTTATTCTTCCCTTCTTTTCTCCCGGCCACTTCCATCATCTTTATGAATCACTCTGTTCTCCCCCTTCCTCCATCTCTTCTTGTTGTTCTTCTCCCTCTCTCGTTGCTTTTCTTTCCCATTCCTCGTTCTTTCTTAGTCGGCCTCTTTCTTCCCTTATTTTCTCTCTGTCGATCTTTACAACAAAGCTGGTGTTTGCATTTGGACAAAATAAATCTCCAGTTTAAGTGTGCTCGCATGCTTTCAATGTTTGTTTTCTTTTGTTTGTTTTTTGTTTGGGGGGTGGGGACGTACATAAAGTATATATAACACTTATTAATGCACAGCAGCATAAAGAAACAGACATGTTTCAAGCCCAGGCTTCCCTCAAACCACATAATGTCTCAGAATCGCTGAGTAATGCATTCAGTATAGGCCTGAAAGGTATGTGTGTTTCTTTCCTGCTGTGCGCTATTAAAAGTGTTACATATAATTTCCATTCAAACATCACAACACTGGCAAATACACCCGCTTGTTTGCGTCAGAGGAAAAGCCCTGTGACATCCAGTTTCACCGTTTTTTGGGAGAAAGAAACACGAAAGAAAAAGAAAAAGAAAACCTATTTGCTTCCTTTTCTTGGAGCATGCTGTGTGTTTGTTCTCTTTTATTCCAGAGAATTGTAAGAGAACGCTGTCTGTGCCCATTCCTTTGCTGTGTCGCCCTTTGTCCATATACCTTCACTATTTGTATAAAGTCTGACAACGTGTGACGTCTCCCTGAAGACAAAACAAAGAAAACAGTGTTTCAGGGCCCAGGGACGGAGCCATGCAGATGTGACTGATGAGCTGCTGTAAACTGTGACAGAATCCATGGATGTCAATGAGGAAATCAGCAATTTTCTTCTTATTTCTCTTCACTTCCTGGCAGAGATTGATTTGTGCCGGACAGGATCTTATGCTTATGCACAGACGGCCGCACACACAATTAATGTGCAACAGTGAATGGTTGAAAATGATTTGATATGGATGTGTGTGTGTGTGTGTGTGTGTGTGTGTGTGTGTGTGTGTGTGTGTGTGTGTGTGTGTGTGTGTGTGTGTGTGTGTGTGTGTGTGTGTGTGTGTGTGTGTGTGTGTGTGTGTGTGCGTGTGTGTGCACATGGACTTGTCCTGTCAGCTTTTCACAGTAGTGCTGGTAGATTGGATTGTCATGTTGCTGACTGGAAGCTTCACTTTTTATCCAGGGCAGAGCATTTTTCTGTATCACAAACTCGCATGCACACACGCGCCGCATGCGCACAGCGCGCACAAACAGTGAATGTTTCTGTCTGTGCCGGCTCAAACTGCTGCCCTGGTTTCAAAACGGCCATTTGTCAAAGTCACTCTATGTGTGGGAAATTATGTAGACCCCTGTTACGTCTCTCTCTCTCTCTCTCTCTCTCTCTCCCCCTCCCTCTCACACTCTCTCTCTCTCTCTCTCTCTCTCTCTCTCCTCTCTCACTCTCTCTCTCTCTCTCTCTCTCTCTCTCTCTCTCTCTCTCTCTCTCTCTCTCTCTCTCTCTCTCTCTCTCTCTCTGTCCCCTGTCTGTTTGCCTGCTGTCTGTCTGTCTGTCTGTCTGTCTGTCTGTCTGTTGAGTTTATTTGTTTTTCCAGAGGACTGTGTTGTTTGTGCTGTGCATGTGTATACAGATGTATTCCAGTGTTGGGGTGGTTGTTTGTGCTGTGCATGTGTATACAGATGTATTCCAGTGTTGGGGTGGCTGGTCCTCTTCACTGTGTGTGACCCTGCTTCCTGAGCTGAAATGACCTGATCATAAAAGGCTGATAACATTCAATAAAGCCTGCTATTAACTAGTCATGCACTATTAAAGGTGCACAGGACCCTTCTTAATTGCTTTTTATTCCAGACCACTTAGACAAAACTGTTAGACTCAGTGCAACATTTGTGTGCGTGTGTGCTTGCATTTCTGTGTGTATGTGCTCACGGAATCATATGCCTGAAAAAAGCATATTTAATTAGAGGCACTGGTCATTTGTGACTCTTTTTGATACAGAGACAGTCATGGTGACAAGACTAACTGTTGTTTTTGTTTTAAATCCAAAATGAGTTAATAGCACAGACAGACTCTTCACATACTAGAGCATGTCTGAAATAACTGTCGGAGCTGAAATTGACATGTAAATATGAAATGCTTAAACATGTAGTTGGTGTAATGTTAGAGTCCACAGAAGTTAACCTTTCAAGCCTGTTTTCTCAACTCGCTGTTTTCCGCAAGACATTACTCTATAAGCCTAACATAAAAAAACACAAAGATAGATCTGCTATCACTCTGTCTATGCAACGTTGTTATTGTTGTAATATAATTATGGGGTTGATAGTTAAGTGTTAGCATGGTGTTTGGCATTCATTTGAATGGATTGCATTGTTATTCACTGAGTGAAGCGAGCGATAGACACTGAATGATAGTCAGTCTATTAGCATCAGCTCTAGTGTATCAGTGTAGTCCATCAGCCAGCTGCTCCTCAATTACTTCAATGAACATCTGAACAGGTGGAGGACGAATGATGCTTTCTGCCACCAGCATGCGTACTCCATCATTCTCTCTGTCTCTCTCTCTCTCTCTCTCTCTCTCTCTCTCTCTCTCTCTCTCTCTCTCTCTCTCTCTCTCTCTCTCTCTCTCTCTCTCTCTCTCTCTCTCTTCCTGTCCCGTTCTCTTTGCAATTCTTCAGAAATGATAGTGTACAGCTAAGTATGTGCAGATAAGAGTGATATGTCCCAGATACATATCATTTGACTGTATGGGATGCCAACATGCAGATTTCAGAGATCAACTTTAGATGTAAGTTTGTAGCTGTTGTGTGTGTGTGTGTGTGTGTGTGTGTGTGTGTGTGTGTGTGTGTGTGTGTGTGTGTGTGTGCGTGTGTGCGTGTACACACGTGCACATGCACGTGTATGAACGTGTACATCTGAGAATGTTGTATCTGTGTTTTGGCAGGGATTCACCAATGTACACAAACGCAACCAGTCAGTGTAAATAACTCATTAGTGTTGGGGTGGATCCCCCTGTGTGTGTGTGTGTGTGTGTGTATGTGTGTGTGTGCGCGCGTGTGTGTGAGAGAGAGAGAGAGATGGGGGTCACACAGCAGGGAGTGAGGCCTACTTAAGTTTTCCTCTGCTCTTCCTCGCCTATACCATCCTCCCTCCCACTGTTCAGTTCCACACTCGTTTAATCTGAGAGAGAGACACTTCTCATTTTCAAACATCCTTCCATTCCTTGTTCCCTCCCATTATGTTGTTTTACTTCACTGCTTTACGTCGCTGTCATCCATTTCTCCTCCCTAGCACTTTGTCAAAAATATCAGGTCTACAAACGCTGATTGCAGCACCATTTGTCCATGAACATATTTGTATTTTTGCTCAGACCAGTCAGGGATTGGTTCCAAACTGGCATCAGTTCTTGGTATCCATCCCTAATCTTTACACCGTCTCCTCTCCATTTAACACACACAGATCCCTAAGTTATGCTTGCTTCTCTCTTTCTTTCTTTCTTTCTTTCTTTCTTTCTTTCTTTCTTTTTTCCTGTCATATTCCCAGTTTTCTGCCTTCTGAGCGTAAGCGTGTCAACTCACCCGATCCGTTTGCTCTATTTGGGAAAACAACTTAAAACACTTTCTAACCTCTCTGGGTAAGCCTGTAGGGAAGCTAGGAAGGTGCATTCTGCCTAGACAGACAACGCAGTCTCACTGGGGGGTCCCTTTCTCTCCCTCATCGGCCCCTCCCCGATCCGTCTAAGAAGTTATGTTTTCGCTCTTCATGCATTCCATGCAGATCCGTTGCATTGTTCTTTAATCCCTTCGGCATCTTTCCACTCCTTCATTCCCTTTCGATTGGGAAAGTCTCAGACTTTGTTGAACCTCAACTTCTGCTTGGATTTTACAATGTAAAAACACTACACAACAAGTCGCTAAAGTGAGAACGAGACAATGAGTAAGTCAGACACAGCAGCCTTGGGGGGGTTGTGAAACTTATCATTCCTTTATTCGCTATATATTCTAGCAAGTGGCATAAACAATTTCAAAACCTAAATACATAATTGTGAGAGCGTGTAGGCAAGGAGGCATATTAATGAAAAAGAAAAACTAGATGCTGTATTCTACCTGGAAGAAAATCACCTACTTTATTTCATTTTGCATAGAGATATAATTTTGGATGTAGTGTTTTCTATGTTCAAGGTGACACACCAAGTTTTGTGTGCTGCAAACAACTGTCTGTCTCAACAACTGATGTGATGTGTGTGCGTGCGTGCGTGCGTGCGTGCGTGCGTGCGTGCGTGCATGCGTGCGTGCGTGCGTGTGTCAGAGTGTGCGTGTGCGCGTGTGTATGTCAGAGTGCGTATTTGAACATCTACAATTGGAAGTGTGTATGTGTGTGCGTGTGTGTTTAGCTGTCAAATGAAAATGAATAGGGGGCGGCACAGGGCATTGTGTAGACTGAAAGACTACTTAAAGACCACCACCACAGCTGCAGCCACACACACACACACACACACACACACACACACACACACACACACACACACACACACACACACACACACACACACACACACACACACACACACACTCCTTCTGAAAAACTACTAAAACACTTGACCTTTCACCCCACCTCCTCTAGAGCCCAGGCTTTTTATTGGCTCTCTCTCTTTTAGCAAAGGCCAATCCAAACAAAACCGCCTCTTTGTTTATTATCCCTGCCTTTGTTACTGTGTCCATCTACTGCTGCCAGTTAGATGTGTGCGCGCGCATGCGCGTGTGTGTGTGTGTGCGTGCGTGCGTGCGTGCGTGCGTGCGTGCGTGCGTGCGTGCGTGCGTACGTGCGTGCGTGCGAGAGAGTGTTGTTAGTTTTCCTGACAAAGAGAGAGTGCTTTTTGATTGTCTCCTCATGCTAATGATAAACAAAGGATTAACTAAACACAGCAGTAGCAGAGAGATTGGCTCACAGACAGACAAACAGACATTGTGACAGACAGGCTAACAGACATTCTGTCACACTGACTTACAGACAGGCAAACATTACGACATACTGGGAGACTAGGCTTGGAAACACACGGCACACACAACAAGCAATACATTGAGACTTTGTGCCTCCTTCATTGTCTTGTGTCAGTTGTGTGTGTATTATGTTCCCTGGTCAGGTTTTCCCAGTACTGTGTTCATGTCTGCTCCAGCTGTTTGTCATTTGTAATCATCATCCCCCTTGTGTTTATCAGTGTTGTTACCCAAATCGTTGTATTGTGTTTGTGTGATAGTTCCTGTCTTTGTTCACCTGCAGTAAAGACCACCTGATTCTTTTTTTCACACTTTTAGGGCATATATGTGGTCATGTTTATATCAAAGGTCCCTAAAAGTCCAATCCTAATTACTTCCTTTCGAACAAACAAACAAAAACATAATGTGTGATTACATCGGATTGGCTGAGAAGCAGCCACACCCTGTTTCTCTATAGCAGTGGTTCCCAAACTTTTTCATGTCAAGGACCCCCAAATTTACACTTATTAGCCCGTGGACCCCCATTTAAAAGCATATGCCAGGGTCCCCCATAAGCAGAGATTAAAATAGGGTGCATTTTGCATCCCAAAACGCAGTTTATAGTTAAGGGACTTAACTATAGCTTTAGTTATAATAATAATTTCTTCTTCTGTTTTCTACATGAATATAACTACATTATAACCATATAAAATGAAATGAGAGTTAAATGCTGCAATTTGTAAAAATGGCAAAATATGACTCCTAACGTCGTTGAAGTGGGACTCATAAAATGTCCCTGGGACCCATCTAAAAGACCATCCCTGCATTCCGGGACTCATTACATTGAAAACCTATTTACATCACTGCATAAGAGAAGATTTTTACGGCTCTAGCAGTGATTCTCAACCCGTTTAATTTCAAGGACCCCCCAGTTTGACATGCATTAGTCTATACGGACCCCCATTGCATGGCAATTCTATCTCTGGGACCCCAATTTATATTGTAAAATCAATTAAGTTAACGGTCCATTTGGTTCCATTTGTAACACCCTCAGAGTTACATTTGGTTCCAAACTATCATTTAGCTGGGGACTCCCTGGAACTCCATCAAGGACCCCTGTGGGTCCCCGGACCCCACTTTGGGAACCACTGCTCTAAGGGAAATACCACTATAAAAGCCACTGCAGCTGGTTTATAACCACTTTCGAATTATACTTCGTATGACAATTAGCCTGATCCACAAGCTCACAGTGCGTTGCAGGAAAAACGTGGCCACCTTTCAAGTTGTGCAATGTGCATCGATCTCAGACATGTGTGTGTAGCTTAGTGACTAAGTAGAGATATAAAGGGTGACCTTGTGTGTGATTGAAAGGTGTAGGTCATCCAATGAAGACACTGTGATGATCAGTAATTAAAAATGGTGTAAAATGAGAGTAATGTAGCTATGGGAACAATGACAGGGATAGTCAAGAGTGAGAGAGAATACCAGCATGTGTGTGTGTGTGTGTGTGTGTGTGTGTGTGTGTGTGCGTGCGTGCGTGCGTGCGTGCGTGCGTGCGTGCGTGCGTGCGTGCGTGCGTGCGTGCGTTAGTGAGTGTGTTGCACTACTTACCATAAGCCCACCTTCTTCACAGGTGATTATCTTCTAATGGAAATGGAACCAGTTTATTTTCTCTTTCTCTTCTGGAGATAAAAGGAAAGCTCGAAATAATGTCTATATTTAGTGAGATATTGTCAGGAGAACAATGCAGGCCACTTGTGGATTGAGATAACCTGTTCACACTGGGAGTACAGTTAGCTTCCAAGTCTGGATGGAGTGTTCTAATTAATCTAGTAAGCCTATAATAATTTATTTTGTTGCTGAATGGCAGTACATTTAGTTTGGACAGTCATCTTGGAAACCCCCCTGTCGTGTCATGGTTGTGGTCAGACGTTAAAGCTTCAATCTGGAACTAATTTTAACCACATGAACCGTGGCACCCCTCTACTAGGGTGAACATGCAGCGAAAATAGCCGATCTACAAGCTAACAATGCATCAAGTTGCGAGTTATAGATTTGTTATAAAGGGAATAAAGAAGGTGACCAAGTATAGTCCCCTGGCGGTCCCCGGCCAACTAAAGAGTGGTCTACCTGTCCCTGCTTTTCCATTGTGGTTCGGGTGGCTCACCTACTAGTTCATTTACTTCATTAGTGGTATTTTCTGAAACTCAAATCGCAATATCTCTTATATTATATAAAGACATTTCGGCCTTCGGATTCCAATCCTGGGTAAGACATACATCTTGTGTTTGAATTTGTTCAAACTTAAAGCAAACAATGTACTATACTGCAAATTAGTTCTACACTGCACTGTCCTTGACAAATGAACAGTAGGCTAAATGTAATGTCAAAATGGTACATTTTCTCCACATTCTTGCAATTTACACTTACACTATTCTATCAACTTGAGTTCTTGCCGGTTTTCAGATTTGGTCAAAAGACTGAACACAATTCACATAACCACACACTCATTAATGGGGTTAGGGGGGGGCAAGTATATGGTGGGTGGTATTGGAGTGAAAATTGTCAATGCTGAATTAATCCAATTTTGAACCAGAGCAGATTGGTGGAAAGATTTGTTGATTTGCATACACACATTACTGTCTTACTGATACATTATGGAAATACATGTTCTTGCCAGTATACTTTTATTTGTCTGTCTCTGAGCCAGAGCCAGCTTAGGTGGTTCAGGCATTTGGTCAGGATGCCTCTCGGGTGTCTCCCTAGGGAGGTCCTCGACACACGTCCCACTGGGAGGAGACCCCGGGGCAGACCAAGGCGCAGTTGGAGGAAACACTTCGACTCACTGGCCTTGGAACGTCTCGGAAACCCCCAGGAGGAAGTTACTAATGTTGCTCTGGAGAGGGAAGTCTGGAGCACTCTGGTGGAGCTGTTGCCCCTGCGACCCGACTACGAATAAGCGGTTGAAGATGGATGGATGGATGTCTCTGAGCCAAGGCTATTATAGTTACCTAAAATTGATAAAACAACAACAACTATAGAGGAAATGTCCTTAGTTTTAGCCTTTTCTATTTAACATAGCTGATACCACCTCACAACGCGTCATTTCGAGGCACGTTTTGAGCTTGTAGATCAGCTATTTTCTGAGCTTTTTGAATCTTGCCCCATAATATAATAAATAAAACTAACACTGAAACTCATGAAATCTAAGCTACAACAAAAAAAAACCCAGTTTAAAAACGAAAAACAAAACAATGACAAAACTATTATAATAGCCTTGCTCTGAGCCAGGTCGGGACAGCACACCTGTTTGATAAATTAGTTCATACAATAGTTTGAAAGTCAGTGCTTCATGGCAAAGCAGTGACTTCATTTTAGATTTATGTCTTATTTTCAGAAGTGCATTTAGTGTTTGCAAAAAGTGTGAGCCTGAAATAGCTGTGTACATCTAGGCTGAGGTTTTACTCTTTGTGTGTTATTGTGTGTTACACTTATTGTATTGTCTTTAATTTTAGTGTTTAAGCTATCGAAAAAAGCTGTAAAATGTTTTTTTAAGTAGCCTACTATTCCATCAGTTAACTTTTTTTCAATCCAGCATCAAGCCTTCTTTGAAATGTGATCTGTAGCAACACAAAGTTATCATATAAGTTACCCAAAGAACCTCATGTATTTTTAGAGTGGTAATTGAGACATACTGGTCTAGCGGCACAAACACATGGTGCAACGGTGGGGTTGGCTCGTGTTGCAACGTCCCATTCCTCCTGCTGACTTCAGACGTCTTTGTCCATTGCCAGTTGTCGATATCTTCACGGGAGTGCCGCAACTCTCTACACTTTCTTTCTGTTTCCCTCTCTTAACTTCTCCCTACATTGCCATGTCCTCAGCACTTTCCCATTGTAATGTTTGATAGGTGTGACAGCCAAATCCACTGTGAAGCAAAGCAACATTTGAAAGGCTCCATGAAAGGACAGGGAAGAAGAGAGCTTGGTTTTTCAAAAGGAAAGCAGCCTCCTGTCTTCCTTGACCCATTTGTGTGTGTGTTGGTCTCCCTCTTTGTGTTGCACGTGTGTGCATGTGTTTTTTCCCAAATGGGTTAGTGGTATTTGCATTTGGGCATCTGAAGCCTTGCTGTAGATAACTTTATAAGATATTACCGGTAACGTCTCAGCATTATTTCTTTATCCCTACAATTTCATAGGCAGAGAAAAAACTACTGAGCGCGAAAATGGACCTGTCACATCCATTAAAATGTCAACACCCTGCTACACACAGGGGTGGCCTTTAAAAGGCTTTACAGAGATGCAGAGGACACACACACACACACACACACACACACACACACACACACACACACACACACACACACACACACACACACACACACACACCTCTGGGACTGCTCCAGTCTCCGTAGCGTGCCTGTTTGTATAATGATGATGAACCTGAGGGGAAGTTGATTATGCATTTAAAGTCATCTTCAAAAATCCCCAAATCAAACACTAGGGATCTCATTCATAATTTCCCCATCAATAGCTAGTGCTTTTATGCATAATTTATCATCCCCAGTTAAATCCCAATTAATATTCTAAAACAAAATATAGCGGTTCCCTCACCATGCCTCTACACAGGAGCTATAGTTGGGTATGGGTAGCATGGCTCACTTACATATTAACACCTGTTCACCAAACACTAGGGATATCATTTTTCATTCCCCATCAATAGCTTGTGCTTGTATGCATCATTTATCATCCCCAGTTGAATCCCAATTAATATTTTAAAACAAAATATAGCTGTTGCTATATCTATATACAAAGGACATACCTGTATTAACACCTGTTCCATACACTCCAGGCAAACCTGTTGCAGAATGTGACAAAAATGATCTGTTGTCAATGTGCAGTAGATTAAGTTTAAACTTTACATCAGGGTGCGTCAGTAGCTCAGGAGGTAGAGCAGACGCTCAGAAACTGGAATGTTCCGAGTAGTTCGATCCTGGGCTCCTCCAGAGTTACAGTCAAAGTGTCCTTGAGCAAGACACTGAACCCGATGAGCAGCTTGGTGACATCAGTGTATTAGCACAATTCCTGCCGCCATTAATTAATCCCTCGATTGCGTATTGCCATGGTTTAATCACGCGTGACACTTACTTTGAAGAGCCAAATATCCGTATCGCATTTTACTATGAAACCATTCCGTGTGTGTTGACGAAGCTGGTGCTCGTTCTCTCGGTCGGTGGTGGAAAAAGTGGACCGCGAGTATCACAGCGCCTGCTACAGGCCGTTGAAAACGCTTGTCTGGGACAAAGCGACCCCTGCAATGTCGCTTCTGTGAGATAAAGCCGTCTGAAAACAGCCGGCAATGTTAGTGGATGCGCGCGCATTTTCAAAATTGCCGCGCCCATTGGGTCAGAAGCATAACAAAGCTAACGGACGGTAGATTTCGATACGATCGTATTAAAACATGCATTAATGAATACATCGCTGTTAAAACGGCTTTTCCGTTTGTGGCAGGCCACAAGATTGTACGTGTTAAAATTTTATGGCAGGCCTCGTGTTAATATGTGTGTGTGAATGGCTGAATGTAATGCACATTCATTGTAAAGCGCCTTGGATAGGTGCTATATAAATGCACCATTTTAGTATTTACATCAGACAATTTGCTGTGCTTCTTGTTCCTTACTCTTTTGAAGAATGATGTTGCAAATTTCACTACCATTTCTGTCAATTATTGATTGATTTATTGATAGTCTGACTGATTAATTCACCATCAATTTTTCTTAAACTCAATAATAGTCATACACTCACCACTGTATGTGGCTAGGCTGTGACTATAAGGGAATTACCACATAGACAATCAGTATGACTTTAATTCATCTTTCAGAGATAATTTCATGCTCCCAGGAGCACATTGGTGAAATGAATATATTGATTAAAGAACCGCACTGTGAACTTAATGTTACTGACCCTCCGAGAGAGTGCGAGAGATGGAGAGAGGGAGAGAAGGGTGAAATGCAGACAAATAAGGGAACTAAAATCAAAGCAAGAATGGAGAGAGCAAGAGAATAAAGGAGAGGTAGAAAAGAGATGTGGTGAGAGATTCAGCAGTGAACAGGGGGGAAAGGAAAGAGCAACAGCCTGAGCTATGTCTCCACGTGTTAAATGAGAGTTTAAACTCTTCTCCTAATCAATCATGTTGGGTAGCTTCTCCTCTCAGGCAGGGTCCAGCGCTCTGGATGGCTATTAAGACTCTGAAACAAACTCCCTATGCTAGGACACACCACTGTACTGTAGCCTACTGTAATGCCAGGGTCCTGCTATTGTGCTATTGTGCGTGCGTGCATGCATGCGTGTGTGTGTGGGTGACGGGTGTGATGGACAGAAGATAGAAAAAGAAAAAAATTCCATGAGCAGGCAGGCTCAGAAAAACTACATTTAATATATGTGAGTAAAATAAAATAAAAGCGGTGATATTGTTCTCAGTCTCTAGCTGTGCAAAGCATTTAGAGACTGACTTGTGCGTCTGTGAGGAGGCAAATGGATCTCTTCTACAGCTACGACCATTAAGATGCAGAACTGCAGCTTTCACGGGTGCGTTTACAGATTAGTCATGGCGAAAGGGAGTTTGAAGCCCTCAAACATGCTGCACAAGGCTTTGCGAGGGGTTAAATGTGGGTTAAATGTGGCTTTTTTGTGTTTGAATGCTTGTCTTTTTTATGTATTTTATTGTGACATGAATATGTGTGTGTGTGTGTGTGTGTGTGTGTGTGTGTGTGTGTGTGTGTGTGTGTGTGTGTGTGTGTGTGTGTGTGTGTGTGTGTGTGTGTGTGTGTGTGTGTGTGTGTGTGTGTGTGTCTGTGTGGTGTTGAAAGGTAGCGAGATCTCCTGCCACAGGACGTTGAATGATGTGGTGCGAAGGTCAGAAGAGCTATACGGCGATAATGAAACAAACAGGCCACTGTGTGTGAGTGAGCCGGTGTATGCATGCATGCGTGCGTGTGTGCGTGCTTGCGTGTGTGCGTACGTGCTGACCTGAGAGAGACAGAGAACACAGTGAAACTAGCAGGGGGTCTTCCTCACAGTTATAGAGCCAAACACCTGGCTTCCATTACACACTAGCTTGCACGCACTCCCCCCCCCCCCACCCCCCATGCATGCACAACAGCCACATGCACAGACAGACACACATACTGCCCACAAAGATACAGTGTATGGCTGTGGAGCCACCAGCTGCCTTAATGGAGGCACTTTACCATCCGCTTTAAGGCACTGCTGACCGCTCTCTCTCTCTTTTTCTCTCTCTCTCTCTCTCTCTCTCTCTCTCTCTCTCTCACACGTACGTAGGCTACATGTATGCACATCAACACACATGCACACACAAAGCACACGGACAGGGCACTTAGCCTTCCCCTCTAAGATATTACTGACCCCTTTAACCATTTATTGACTGAAAGAGAACACTATAACCTCTCTCTCACCACGCACACACGCACGCACGCACGCACGCACGCACGCACGCACGTATGGACTCAAATTACAGATTGTTGGTTAGAATTTTTTTCATCAGCAAACCATTGACCAGATTGTGGAATAGCTTTACTGTGCCATATCCTCATTTCTGGACAGCATTTTTGTTTTTAATCATCTAGGCCGAGTTTGAAACTTTGAATTGATTGATTGATTGATTGAAATATTTATTAACAGTTTGCAGAATTACAGTACATTTCAAGCACAAACTCAATACAAAGGCTGTTAACTGTGAGTGGACGACCCAATTAAGCATTACACTTGTTTCCAATAGGGTCCACCATGTTCAATTCATCAAAAATGCCTATTTGAGTGATCAAAGATTGGGATTTTGGGTGTTAACTTAGAGTTATGCAAGGGATAATGTATGGTTAGGTTGTCATACATACCGACGGGGTGGTTAATCACCTCCGATCCGTGTCGGTGGTTAATCACCTTGTCAGTGATTTATATATTTAACAATGACCACCTAGACATACATTATCCTGCTTAACACTAGCGCGTCGGAGCGGTCAGGCTGACCGATTTTGAAATTTTGAAGTGGATTTTCTTTGCCCATGAAGTCCTGAGAAAGTTCCCCTTGCATGACTTTTTCTAAATGTTCGATTCAAACCATCTCTGTTTTTTTTTTCATCTGAAACGTTTTGGAAATATGATTTTAGACATAATTCTACTAAAATGTCTGCTCTTTTGCGGTCCGTGGGACCGCTCTTAGAGCCCTCACCCTTTCTCCCCCACAAGCCGTGCTGTTCACACCTTCCTCCCGGCTGGAGACGGGCATTGGACGGGCATTGGACATTACAAACTTACATAAACTAAATGTTGTTTTAGATGTTATATTTCTTATATGCGGTTTGCAGAAATAACGATGTCTGACTTTATTTCTCGAAACGGAAAAAGAAATATGTTGACTATACACACCATCTTTAGCATAATTATGTTGGAATAATAAAGTTTATAGCATTGTGACTATGTCGCGCATATTCATTTCATATATCAGCGCATCAAAAATATTTTTACTTTATTTTTCGGAGGGCACGCTAAACGAACAGTGTAAAAATGACATGAATCAATGACATGAATCATTCCAACGCGATAGACCTCCTTCCCTATAATGTATCCCCTCTATATAAAAATGACAATATATAACGCTAATGTCGTATTTATTTTATTGTCTCAATACAAAGATGGACAGTGTAATTGCTGCGCAAGGGTAATTAATTATAGTGACATGTGAGCGCTATATTGAATATATAGCGCTCAGATCGTCACTATAATTATAGTTTCTGAAATGAAAAAGAAAATATGGTGTGTTGACTGACTGGCGTATTGTTTCCACCTATATCTATTGAGCATAGCTAAATAAATACATGTTGACAAATTTGGTTGATTCAATACAGAAACGAGACGGTAAGATGCGCTGATATGAAATGCGCGACATAGGAACGTGGTATGGTACAGAAACTAGCTATAGCTAGCGCTATATTGAATATATAGCGCTCACATCGTCACTATAATTATAGTTTGGTAAACTGAAATGAAAAAGAAAATAACTTTTCTGCACGCGACCAGTGGAACTGATTTCCACGCATCACGGCTCTCTTTTTTCTCTCTCCCTCCCTCTCTCGTGGAGAGGGAGAAAATATCCAAGTAACTGACGGTGAGGTATGCGGAAGTGCATTTTAGATAACGCTGTAGCACTATTTGTGGCGGTGATGCGTCACATGACTTGATCTATCCTATGGTGTATATATAAACCGTGCTGCTGCTACGGATCTCTCTGCTGGCACAATAAATCAAATATATATAAATGACATCGATCATAGGCGGCGGCTAGGCCAGGCTTAGCCTTCCCAACAATTATGCTGGGTATTTTTAAAATATATATAGGCTAATATGTGGCTAGCCGGCCGCTCCCAAACTCCCAACTCCTTTGTCTGTAGCCTAAACTTTTCTGATTTGCACGCACGCACGCACAGCTGTCGCGCATATTCATTTCATATATCAGCGCATCAAAAATATGGTGAAATATGGTGTGTTGACTGACTGGCGTATTGTTTCCACCTATCTATTGAGCATAGCTAAATAAATACATGTTGAAAAATAACTTTGAGTTGTCCTGTCGAGTTGAAACGCTGCCTTGAATTAGTTGGAATGTGACATTTAGAAGACAATGGCAAGTCGTCAACCCCCCGCCACGGGGGGAGAGGTGTGAAGAGATGCAGGGAGAGAGTGGCCAATGGAATTGCACGAAAAACACCGGTCAGCCTGACCGTTAGCCGTCATAGTAGTAGTGATTTTAATTCAGACATGCTAGTGTTAACGAGATATTTCCTTGCTTACGGTAATGAAAGTATTCCATAAGTGGCCGTCAGAAAACAAGGAAGTGAGTTGATAAAATAGAATACATTTTCGGGTACTGCATCGTCTATTTCTCGTTTAAAATGTTTTCAAAAACATTTTTGAGAGCAATGTTTAGCTGTAAACATTACACATTACATTGTGTGTGTGTTTACATGGCTGTCATGTTGGGTACAGCATAAAATCCAAGCCGCGCAGCAGGTGGTCTGAGCCTTTGATTAGGCAGCGGTCTGTTATAGAGCTGAGTGGTCTGTTATCAAGAAATAACACACCGCTGAATTCAGCGACTGACCAATCAGAATCAAGCATTCAACCAAGCCGTGTAATCATTTTATATAATTTTTGCTGAGGGATTCAACGTTTGGAACTCTTTGCGCTAGAGATTATACAATAATGTGGTAGATCGACCTTTCCCTGCGTATTATTGCACATTTTCTCCCTGGCCACTGGGAGAGTCTCAACAGAGAGGATTCAGATGTTGGGGAAAGGAATGTTGATATAGCTGTATAACAGTAATACCCAAAGATAACCATCAAGAGAGGAAAGAGTCCTAGGACTAATACACATGTTTTATGCTTGCTGCTATGGTCGGCTACAGTATACTGTAGTGTAGGTTTTTAAATGTGGGCTAAATTAGCTGCCAGCGTTTTAATTTAGGACAGTGATTCAACTTTAGTCAACTAAATTAGGTCCATATCTTTGCAAACACGTCAGTGTCTCTGTGCAACTGTATTTTCGCTAAGCCTTGTGGCAGATGGACTGTTAGTAGTCGCTCAGGACTGGAGTTACGCGTGATTTATTCTTAGTTGTGTGACAGTGTCGTGCGACCAAGTATAAATCAGGCTTTAGTCTACAGAGAGAGAGAGAGAGAGAGAGAGAGAGAGAGAGAGAGAGAGAGAGAGAGAGAGACTGCATGGGGAGCTGGTTGCACATGTTTTAGCATTAATGTGTTTGTATTATCACATAGACACACGTGGAGAGACAGACAGACAGGCAGAGAGAGAGACACACACACACACAGAGGTATGTAGTCATGTTGATGTGGGTATACATTAGCTAGCCCATGCCAATAGACAATGTTGACTCAAGCCACTGACCCAGTGTGTGACACACAGAAAACACATGCTTTCACATAGTAGCAGCAACACTCTAGATGCCTCACAGATCATGTACCCGTGTGTGTGTGTGTGTGTGCGTGCGTGCGTGCGTGCGTGCGTGCGTGCGTGCGTGCGTGCGTGCGTGCGTGTGTGCCGCCACTTGTCTCAGATGAAAAGAGGGGCGTGCCGTGTGTACGTCCATGTGCCAGCCTGTACTTATACAGTATGTATTATTTCAAAGGAATGCATTCATTCTTACTTCTGTTGAACCCATAGTGGTTCCTCTTGTACAGCATAGAAGTGTGTTCGACACACACACAGGCACACGCACACATGCATACGTACATACATACTCATACAGAAGGACAGCTATGATCGGTCTTACCAGCTTTGAGAACAACAAAAGGGCTTATTGAGCTTTAAGATTCCCCCGTTTAGCCGCCGCTTGGCTATTGCAGCTTATTAGCTCCCACAGGAAATCATTAAAGCAGCGATCCATCGTGATAGGTCAATGGCCGCTGAAAAGGTTTCCAAAACCAGGAAGTAATTAGGCCCTGATTATCAACATCATGCCAAGTATAATTAGGATTTTTCTCTCTCCCTTTTCTCATGATTCTAACTTTTCTGCAGTTGTGCTATGAATGGGAGCTGCACATGGTTGAGCTATTTGGTACAGACATAAAGCTTTTTTGAGATCCTTTTCATTTTAAACGGAAGCTACTTTGAGAATGAAAAATAAAGTAATTATTTTAAGATTCACTGAAACTTGAGAGTTTGCTCTGAATTAATGGATTGTTTTTTATTTTAATATGCAATTTTAAACTTTTCCCAGGCAAAAGTGGTTTCTAAAAGGTAGTATAGTTACAGGACATCAGACTATAAATGAGGATAATAATCTTTGACTGGCTTTCTGGCTTTTTCCAGACTTTAGGTTTTAGGTTTTACCCTCCTGCCTGGGGAGAGGTTGAAGTATCTTTGTACACAGCCAACTCCCCTGTCTTCCATTTAAACTCACCCCTTGGGAAATGTGTTCTTGATACCTGACAGAATGCTGTAGAGTACAAATTTTAAAAAAGAAGACAAAAGCAGAAGAAAAAAAGTGCTGGGGTATCCATGGCTGCCTCATCCAATGCAAGACGCGACAGAGTTCATTTTGTGGCTGTGCTTGTAACAACACTCGGCTGTTTCCTGCTCCTTCTACTGTAGAAAGAACAGTCACCTCTGAGAAGTGCAAGATTGAATACCAGATGTGATCACATAGTGGTGGCTTTGAATATCAGACATGTTGGAGGTGGTGTCGTTGAGCTCAGAGTATCACACCCATCAAGCCATTGTGGTGGAGTGCCACGCAGGGACGCAAATACTATACTGTGCGTGTGTGCGTGCGTACATTTACACGTACAGGAAAGGGCATACGTATGTGCCTACATGCACACACACAGGCATACAGACTCCTTTTCTCTCCCTTTCTCTGCTCCAGCAACCACAGGGTTGTTAAAATTTCTGGAGAGCACAGGCCCATGAGAGATGGTAATGATAAGCCATTACACACACGCACGCACGTGCACACACACACACACACACACACACACACACACACACACACACACACACACACACACACACACACACACACACTGTAATGATGAGGCATCACTTAAGAGACTGGCAGAACAGATGTGAATGGCTCCAGAATCGATAAGCAGCCGTGCCCCAAAGGAAATGTGAATAACGCTGCCCTGTACACATCGAGCACCAGTTTTTAGAAGTGTAGATTACTGTTCAAATGAATGCCAGGAAGAGAGAGAGAGAGAGAGAGAGAGAGATAAGCCAGGGTACAGAAATAAAGAGTGGAACGAGATAGACAAGTAGAGAAAGAGAGAGTAATGAAAGAAATGGAAGAGTGGAAAAACTGTGTGTGGGTGCGTGAGTGCAGGTGCGAGAGAGAGAGGAGGGAAGGAAACAATGACATTAAGTGTGAAATAGTTGGAGGAGATGGCGAATGTTGAGCAGAAGATAGTGCTTCTCTCAGCCCTCTGCGAATGTCTGGTCTATTTGTCTTGAGTCAGTCAGTGAAGAATTTTCTATCCCTCTGTTAAGCCCTCACCACCACGCACGCACGCACGCACGCACGCACGCACACACACACATACACACTGTCTGTCTGTCTGTCTGTCTGTCTGTCTGTCTGTCTGTCTGTCTGTCTGTCTGTCTGTCTGTCTGTCTGTCTGTCTGTTTCTCTCTGCTGCATTCTATGCTTCAGTCATTTGCAGACATAATACACTCTTACGCACACTGTCTGTCTGTCTGTTTCTCTCTCTCTCTCTCTCTCTCTCTCTCACACACACACACACACACACACACACACACACACACACACACACACACACACACACACACACACACACACACACACACACACACACACACACACACACACACACACACACACACACACACACACACACACACACACACACACACACACACACACACACACACACACACACACACACCAGTCCCTGACACTAGCCAGGCAGCGCAATTATGGCCAATTCCAGTGCCTGCTGTGTATCATCGCCTCTGATTGGCTCCAAGCAGAGATTCCCTCATCCAAGCGTTCTGGGCTCATTCCTACAGATGTAGCTGCTGCATTCCTGCTACTCACAGCTGCTCTGCATCCAGGGGATTCTGCTGGGGGAATCCATGCCGTACTGATGGGATGTGAAATAGGGATAGCCCATAATATCGCCGTAATATAGTCATTATTATGACTTCAAATTATCATGATTATTTCAAACTTGTGTCTTGATTACGATTAATGAATGATTAAAGGCCTGCCTAGAGTACATACACATACTGTGTGTGTGTGTGTGTGTGTGTGTGTGTGTGTGTGTGTGTGTGTGTGTGTGTGTGTGTGTGTGTGACTGTGTGCGTGCGTGCGTGCGTGCGTGCGTGCGTGCGTGTGTGCGTGTGTGTGTGTATATAGTATGATCTATATATAAGCTTGTAGATTGCCTATTTCAATATACCATCATCACTGTAAAACAAAGTAGTGTTAAAGGGTAAGACCACTTTTTTAGAGGTTTGGGTTGTTTTCTTACCTTATTATGGGCAAACTAGTCCATTCCATGAGTTATTTCGCTCCGTTGTGTTGTTTATAAGACATTTGAGAAATAAAAAAAGTCGCTCATTGACTTCCATTGTAACAGGGAAACAGCTCTCAAAGTCAGTCTTTTAGCACATGAACCAACGCAACAAAAGCTGATTCTGACAGTTTATGACACCAGGAAAACTCATACGGTTTTATTTTTAATAAAAAATGTCAACTTTGTCTTGTTTTGACTAATTTGTGTAGAAAGAAGATCCGGTAGGTATGCCTACACCGACCGAATCACTGCTGTGAAAAACGATCTGATTGGACCAAAACTGTACACCACTTCCTTATTGGAAATGACGGGGATGTAAACACATGGATTTGATCTCGTCCGCTTGTCACTAAAAACATACACAATGGACGTGTTTGAGGGAGATACTTTAGAAGACACTTTAGAAGAAGTGTGTAAAGTGTCTGTGAGAGTTGGGAACGCCGTAGCACTGCTTCAGTCTATCTCCGACTAAAATAGTAACTTTATAAATCTATCTTAAAAGACGAAAATAAAACCGTATGAGTTTTCCTGGTGTCATAAACTGTCAGAATCAGCTTTTGTTGCGTTGGTTCATGTGCTAAAAGACTGACTTTGAGAGCTGTTTCCCTGTTACAATGGAAGTCAATGAGCGACTTTTTTTATTTCTCAAATGTCTTATAAACAACACAACGGAGCGAAATAACTCATGGAATGGACTAGTTTGCCCATAATAAGGTAAGAAAACAACCCAAACCTCTAAAAAAGTGGTCTTACCCTTTAAGTGGTTGATCAGACTAATCAAATTACTAGAACTTTGTTTGTATCAATACAATTGATTATTTAGCATTAAGTCTGTTATTGGTTCCAAATATGGGTTTCAACATATGAATGTTAATTGCCCAGCCGTAGTGTGAAAGCAGTGTTATTCCTCCAGTGATTACTACCCTTGTACAGTATGTGATTACTACCCTTGTACAGTATGCCAGGAGGCAGGCTACTGTAGAATGTCTCTTCTACATCCTGCTAGGATTGATCTGCACAATTAGGCCAAGTTTAATGAAAATAGGGTGTCAAATGTTCTCTAACAAACATGTGCCCCCCCCCCCCCCCCCCTTCTCCCTCTCTCTCTCTCTCTCTCTCTCTCTCTCTCTCTCTCTCTCTCTCATATATGACCCCGGACTTCTTCTGCGTCTTCTGCTGAAATCATCTCAGGTAAGCAAAAAAACACAAAGAAGCACACAATGAAGAGATGGATGTGGGGTAATAGCAAAAGGTTGCTGCTATGCTACTGCGGCTGCTGATTGGAAACCGCTTTGGTGCAAATGAAATCTGGATGAAATGCTCAGACACTTCCACTGTGTACACACACAATTCAATGAACACATTTAAACTCTGTCAGTCTGTCAAGTCCATTCTCATTGATTTTTCTCCCCAGTGGCTTGGCCAATCGTTCTAAGATTGCACATGCCACATGGGCATTGACCATTGGCATATGCAGGGAGTGAGGAAGCTGATTTGTAACTTTTCCCCAATGTAAGCTGTTTTGTAGCCTTTTTCCGCCATGGGCTATGGGATCTGTTGTCACGGTTGTGGTCCCACGGTGGGTGAAACTGTGGGTATGGACTAGTATACAATGCTGGGTTGGGGAGTTCTACAAGGACTGCTGCTCTTATTGTCTCTTCGCATTAAGTAAATCATAATATACGGCAACCTTCCCCGTGTTTCTTCACTAGTCCGATCCAGAAGAACACAGTTTGCCGGCCACTGCTACAGAGCTGACAATGAGGTTATATCTTCCCTTCTTCTCTGGAATCCTCAAAGCAGACCAGAGGTAGAAAACTGTCGTTCCCTGATGTCATCGCTAGGGACACATGCATCAGTAAGCAGGAACTGGGGATGGCAATGAAGGACAATGAAGGAAAAATGATGATGAAGTGTCATCAAAGTGCCTCAACAGATCACAAGTGGATATAGAGCTGGTGATGTGACTGTGGGGAGAATATTAGACAGAAATCTAGGTTGAATGGTGTGTTGTTGGAGTGGATCAGTTATGCTGCCGTGAATCTGTCTCTGACCCTTCTCGGTGCACAGTGTAATAGGGCATTAACTCCTATAGCGCCATTGCCGTTGATTAATGCCAATTGAAGCCTAATTTCGATACTAACGCTTTACACCATTGCCGTTGATTAATGGCAATTGCGCTTTTATAGTGCATTCGATCGATCGAGCCATAATGCTACTTACGTTAGCCGGTTAGCTAGCTATGTTGTTAGCACAGCACTGGATCGTCCATCTTAGATCGTTGTTGCCATAATAATCCATTCTATCCGTTTCTTTCAATCGCCTGTATCTCCTATTCCTTTTCCCAGATGGCATTTTTGGTCAAAACAGCGTTTCTTTGATGGCACAGAGCCGGCGATGTGGAGCTCTCCAGAGCTCCGGTTTGGATTCACATTGTAAACATGGCCTGTCCAGCTCCGTGTAGCTTCCTAGGTTATGTCTACTGCTAGTGGACCGGAAATGTGGCTTTTCAAAATAAGAGCTCAAATGGAAAAAATGCTGCCATGAATTAGATCCTAATTTTTCAATAAATGCTGGCGTTTATAACCATTATAAAGATGGCCATTATATAACCATTATATAACCATTATAAAGACCAAATGAACCGTGGTTGTAACTGGTTGTATGAATTGAATGAAAAACATTGCATCGTTCATTTCAACTTCTTCTCTCCTCCCCGCTCCAGTCTCCACTGAACATTAGAGACTATGGTCTCAATGTGATTTTACTGGTTAAATAAAGGTTAAATAAATAAATAAAATAAAAATTGTGAACAACGTAACATGCTATGCTGCGCCGTAGAAAGGTCTTGCGCATCAAAAATAGCAGATCTACAAGCTCACAACGCGTCCATCCGTGAGTCATTGTGGACTTGCAACTTTGACTTGACTTGTAACAGCTGGTGTGAATTTCGGCCAATCAGAGCCAGGATCAAGGAGATGGGTCGCACACACCAAGACTGTGGTTGAAAAAGTTTTATTTCAAACCATAGATATGACAAACGTTTCGGCTATCCAGCCTTCATCAGTGTGGCCAATCAGAGCCTGCATTCAGAGTAATCTAGTAAGAGATTGGCGACACTAGCGTTGACTCCTACTGTAACAATGGAATGCGGAAGTGCTCATTCTATCTCAATGGAATAGTTCCAATGTTTGTAACTATAGCCCATAGGCACCCACTTTGCGGCGAGATCAAAGCGTGTCGCCACTCTCTTACTATTCCACTCGGCCTGCATTCACCGGCTCAGTTTTGCAGTTAATCCTTCACTCGCTGGCCGTTTCAGAACACGGTGTTTTAATGCTTGATTTGATGGAAAAAATATGATATTTTACCGCCGAATAATCGACTATAAACCGTTGATGTTGGTAATCGAGTCGACTATCAAAATTCACGTTTGGTTAATGCCCTACAGTGTAACGTCTACTTTATTATGACTCTATCGCACACCGAAAATTTGAGACAAACCCAGGTCATTTCCCAATACAGAGGTAAATTCTCTACTATTAACCACTTTTAACCTGGCGTCCGTAGTTTTGGAATTTCTTTAGGCGGAACGTTTCAGAAATGCCAACAATGGCACATCTACGAGCTCACAATGGGTCCCACTGTGATCTTTCAGATCAGCTATTTTCTCTATGAATACATGTTGGGATCTTGACTTGCTTTGAGCACAGACAGTGTGAAAACCACTGGAGTAAACGTACGTGCAGTCTGCCATTGCTTGACCTTGTGTTATACGTTCAGCTCTGTCAATGCTCAAATCCTTCTACCCTCAGCTGGTATCAAAGCTCTGGATTTTATTTTCCGTAAGATGACAGCGGCTTGAGAGAAATACAGTTCTCTGACTCTCAGAGAAATGGCTTTGGACAGGAACAGGGGTTCTCTATCTCCAATTCCCCTCAGGGTGCGTTAAGTTTTTGTTCCAGCTTATCCCTCCATCTAGTCGACTCAATTGCGCTGTTCAGTGAACAGTGAAATGGACTTAGCAGCTCCTCAGTGCTGTCAGGTGTGTTTGTTCTCTGAAATAAATGAACAGATGGCTTGCAAACCAACATGGGTCACAGGTGTGTGTGTGTGTGTGTGTGTGTGTGTGTGTGTGTGTGTGTGTGTGTGTGTGTGTGTGTGTGTGTGTGTGTGTGTGTGTGTGTGTGTGTGTGTGTGTGTGTGTGTGTGTGTGTGTGAGAATGATTTCAGTATGAATGTTGTGAGTGTGCGTGTGTATAATGACGCTGACTCGTGGGTGCATGGGTTTGAATAATGTGTGTGTGTGTGTGTGTGTGTGTGTGTGTGTGTGTGTGTGTGTGTGTGTGTGTGTGTGTGTGTGTGTGTGTGTGTGTGTGTGTGTGTGTGTGTGTGTGTGTGTGTGTGTGCGTGCGCGCGTGTGCGCATGTGTGTGTTCAGGTCATAGGGGGGCAGGCGAGATATACTGTATATGACTTGAAGTATGTTGACTTGAAGTGGGCGTTTTGGAAGGAGTTTTTGGTCTCAGAGGTTTAACAGAGAAGAATAGAGCAAACAGAAACACAGAGGTCATGTTGGACGGCACACTGCTGCTGGGAGCTGGACGGCAGCTGAAAACTAAGAGCAATCCTGCGAGGGGGAGAGATGAGGACAAGAGAAGCAGCAGAGATGGTGGGGGGGCAAGGAGAGAGCAGGAGGAGAGTGGTGGAGAGAGTCTGGATGGCGTCAAAGGTGTGTTTGCATATTGACAAAAAGTATGAAACATAAGGCATTGTTGAGAAGATATGACAGAGAAGAGAGAGAGATAGGCAGTATTATGCATGTCTTAAGTACCAGGTCTTATTACTTAACTTAAGACCTGGAGGCGTGATCAATGACATTTGGCTATTCTGAGTGGCCAAACAGCATTGACCACGCCTCCAGGTCTTAAGTTAAGTAATAAGACCTGGTACTTAAGACACGCATAATACTGCCCTGAGAGTGCAAGGAGGAGGTGGGATGAAAGAAGGGATTAGAGATACGAAAGTAAGGACGAGAGGATGGAGGACGAGAGACAAGACAGCAAAATTAAGATTAGAAAACATAAACAAGGTGTAAACAAGGCGTTGTGACACGGGAGTCTCGTTGACCCAGAGGTTCTACAATGATTAGCATAATAGCATAAGCATGATTAGCATAATTCAAATTACACCTGATCCCCTCTTCCATCTTCACATTTCCGTCTGTAACCTTTTCCTTTCACCCCCCTCCCCCCCCCCCCCGCACACACTATCCTTCCTTCCTTCTCTCCTCCCCATACTCCCCCTCCTAGCCCATCATTTCCTCTTCCATTGTTCTCCGTCTGTCACCATTCGTTCACCAGACCTCCTTATTCTCCTCCACTCTTATTCTCCTTTCTTGCATATCTCCCACGCACTTCTTCACCTCACCCTTATTAAGCCCGATTCATGCTTTCAAAATAGTCAAACTACAAACTCTCAATGCCTCGCATCCCCTGCACGTGGTGAGCTTGGAGCTTGTATGCATGGGTCGGCTATTTCCGACGTGCAACGCGCTCTCTCTTGGTGTCTTTTCTGTTCCTCTTCACTCTGGTTGTTCAGTAGACTTTGCACACACATACAGGGATATTTATGCAGCCAGTAATCCAAGCCGGCCCCGCCAGTGAGTCAGCTGTCCAGCAGGCAGTCAGCCTGCCACCTAGTCAGATGGCCAGCTCCGTAGCAAACCAGCCAACCAGTTATGTCGGCTAGCCAAACCAGTGTCATGTGCCAGCAGGTCAGCCCGTCAGCCAAGCCGGTGAGCCAGCTAGTCAGCCTTGAAGGCAGCCAAACACCTGCCTGTCATTCAAAGGGCAGGTATCCTGGCACTTCCATCCAGCTGTTCCAATTGTGACATGCAGGGAACATCACGCTTCAGCTAATCAATTCTAACCTGGAAGCACGCACGCACGCACGCACTCACGCACGCACGCACGCACGCACGCACGCACGCACGCACGCACGCACGCACGCACGCACGCACGCACGCACGCACGCTCACACGCATGCTCACGCACAATGTGTGCTGTCTGTGTAATGGATTTGACCTTCCACTGATACCATGACCATTCAAAAGTGCTGAACCGTCTATAATACTATCCCTCTGATTGTGCCGGTTGCACGGTTTGACACCGACACTTTTTGTTTATGAGGACACTGTAACCTGGTGGTGTTGTTGTTTTTCTGCATAATGCCGGATAATAATAATAATAAAACTTGTTATAGCTTGTTATATTTGTATAGCTTGTATACCTTTCATGTAGGTCTTGAGCTGTGCTTTAAAAATGTACAGAGGCTGCTTGTCGAAGGTAGAGTGGGAGTTTGTTCCACGTCGTCGGCCTGTAGAAGCAGAAAGCTTCTAGTTTGTGTTTTTTAGTTGCCATTTTTTTAGGCACAGAGAGCAGGCCAGCAGTGGAAGACACAAGGATAGTTGTGCCGTTCTTTATTTTTAGTTTGATTTGATAAAGATGTGAAAAAAGCCTAGTTAGATTTGATGAAAATATAGACATGCTCCTCAATAACTCATTGACTACCATACTTTATTTCTGGCTGTTTTTAGCCACTGCCAGCCTTTTTTTGTATTTGCTTACCTTTTGTATAGCCACAGAATATTCATCTTCACTGCGATGGCAACCCTGACCGCTGATAATCCGAGAGACCAAGTTAAACCTTTTGATTTGATTTGATATAATCTTTGTTATTCTGGGGATTTGGAAAGAAGAGGAAACAAAATATATATATACACATTTTTGAGATGAGAAATTGATGAAAATAAGTGAGGTGACAAATCATTTCCGAGAGTCAGCATAGTGTCATCGCTGTGCGTGGATGTGGCTTAGCTTTAATGAAAGTTAAATTGGAGTTGGAAAACGCTTCACTGTGAGAACTCCTGCACCGCGGGCCCAACGCTTGGCCTTTCTTGCTCGGTAAACACAGAGCCATTTCAGGCCGTTTGTTGAACATCATCTCATTTTCCATCTCATCCCAGACATCAAACGTGTGCAGAGTCTCCCCGAGGCCCTCAGCATACAAAAAAAATAACTTAACTAGGTGTATAGACTGGGGAGGTACTTCAATAAACACCCCCCCTTTTGATGTCTGGTCTGCTCATGTTGGCTAAGGCCACATTCAATATTCTATATTTTCCCAAGGTTTGTTGGGATAGAAATGATTACCAATTAACATTTACAATGCCTTTTGTGCTGCTTTTAAACAAAAGAAGTGTGCTCAAATTAGGGGCACTGTTGTCTTTGTACTCATGTAAAATCAAGAGCAAACACAACTTAAGGAAAGTCTATTCTCTCCAAGCAGACGTTCATGATTTTCAAATTAATCAAAACAAATCATGTAGATCAATCTGTATGTAATTTTTTCTAATTAGTTTGAGGCTGACTAATGATAATGAACGACATTAGATGTTCATTCTAGGATCCTGTGTGTGATTCTTGTGTATTCTCTACCTCCATCAGCAAACACTTCTCTGTTTCCATGGTAATATAGAGCACCTTCTGCCTGGAACACTCTCTCTCTCTCTCTCTCTCTCTCTCTCTCTCTCTCTCTCTCTCTCTCTCTCTCTCTCTCTCTCTCTCTCTCTCTCTAAGTGCTGTGTTGAATCATTCTGACTCCTGATCTGTCACAAGAAAGTTTGTTTGGCTCTGTAAATGGTGAACGGACTGTTTATATACCGGTATATACTGTAGTAGAACGTTTTCTCCTGTTTTTGCCTCAAATGTACTTAAATGCACTTCATATTCACCCATACACGCTGGTCAATAATATAACCCATTTATTGCAATGATATTGCATCACATACATTTGGCGCTATGACTCTGCTTCTGTGATAGTTACACATTACACAGCCAGGTTGTGAACCAGGAACCTTCCTGTTCCCAGACAGCCGCTCTACCTCCTGAGCAACTGTGTGTGACTGTGTGTGTGTGTGTGTGTGTGTGTGTGTGTGTGTGTGTGTGTGTGTATAAGAGAGAGAGAGCGTTTGTGTACATGTATGTGTAGGCTACTATACTCACTCGCACACACGCACACACACACACAAACTCACACACTTACACACACACGCAAGCACACGTGGGCTGTCTGTGTAATGAGCACACACACACACACACACACACACACACACACACACACACACACACACACACACACACACACACACACACACACACACACACACACACACACACGCATGCACGTACACACACACACACACACACACACACACACACACACACACACACACACACACACACACACACACACACACACACACACACACACACACAAAATTAGGGCTTATCTTTGCTAGCACAATGAGTACTGACATTTTTGGATGTTCAGTATTTTCATTTTTCTAAATGTTCCCCTTCTTACTCCCTCACCTCTTGGTATCATGCCTCTCTCTACTGGTAGTATACAGTATGTCTCTCTCTTTCTCTTGATATCCTGTCTCTCTCTCTCTCTCTCTCTCTCTCTCTCTGTCTCTGTCTCTGTCTCTCTGTACCCTGTGCGAACCTTTATCCTCGTTCAAAGTCGTGCAACTGTACAGCACATAATTATCTCGCTTGGCTGTATTTCCTGTTGCGATCAAACAAGAAGTACCCGTGCAGTCAATTGTGCCAGTAGATAATATGATACATAGAGGAACAGCACTGCTTTGTTACTTGCGCTAATATAAAGGGGATAGTTATTTCTTTTAATCACGAACATGACACAAATGGCAAAAAGATTGGTGTTATCATTCATTGTCATCAGCAGGGTCTCTCTGTGGACATGTCTCAGATGTCCTTCTGTCATTTAACTCTCATACCTCCAGTCTCTTCATCAGTCTCTATTTATCTCCCATCCATCCAGTGCTCCTTCGCCCCAGCACTCTATGATGTGCCCTGCTCTCTGTCTATTGGTCCCTCCCTCTCTCCTCCCCTCTGGTGCCCACAGGCGCCTTAGGGCGGAATTACTTATCCACTATAGTACAGAGAGAGAAGGACAGATGGAGATGCACTGAAAGAGATTTAACCAAAGAATGAATTAATGGATGAATGTAGGCACATTCAAGGGTCCTGTATACTTGGCATCTAGTATTTATTATTTTGTCACTCATTAAAGTTGTTCAGCAATCTATGGGGGACAACATGGGAAGATAAACATGTGTTTATCTTCCCTTTAGGGACCTGTGTTCTAATGCATCCAATGTAGTTATTATTTCACAAGCTCTTATTAATACTATATTCATTGGTTAATTTGGCATTAAACCCATGGACAGACTTAACCAATATATCGAAAATAGCATATCTGCAAGCTCACTACACCTCATGCTGAGATTGAAGATGGCCTGTTTTCAGGCTCGATGAGGTAGGCCAGGGCATCCATTTACAAATAAAAACATGAGTTGAAATGTTGGAGATAAAAGGTTTTTGCCCGACGGCAACGATACGCTTGCTGGAGACAGTAAGGAGCAATGAGGATCACATCATATGTTTCCGACACAGTGTGTGATATTGCTTTGGGCTTTGGATGTTACAGGTCAGTGGCTGTGTGTGTGATGTGCCGGCGGTGCCGCCTAGATGTTTTCTCAGGAGGGTCCGAGGGCTCACTGACGTCTTGTAGGAAGCAGGTTGTGTGATTTAATGGTCACATCTGTGTTTTGAAATAGCCCCTTTTTCAGTCTGCCAAAGGAGGCTGAGGTACACGAATGCACATACACACGTACACCACTATGATTTGCTGGGGGGATGGGAGGGATTTATGTCTCTGCTTTTGATTTCACCGCTCGGGTCATTCATTTTTATGGCCAGTGGAGATGTGTTTCATCCCTGTGTTTCATCCCTGCTTCTGGTCAGACTGAATTAAATACATTTCGTTGCTGTCGGCCAGAAATCTCTTATCTCCATATTATTATTTTTTTGTGTTTTTTCGTAAACGAATGCCCAACTTGTTCATTCTACAGTGCCTCACAAAACTATCACAAATATTTTTTATATTTTTGAATTTGAATCCTGAAAATGTGTGGACATGAGGTTTCCACCTAACAGAGATTTTGGGGGATCTAGACTTTAAGTTTATGATTAACAATAAATTAACAATATGAGTTGAGACGAAGAACCATCTAAGTCCATAATAATTATCCATAATGTATAAATTATGAATAAGGGGTCAGGACAGAGTTCGAGGTCAGAATAAATTATGGACTTAGATACAATGTTATCACAATCACAAGCATCCCTTTTCGCATTTTCCAAAACAGATCCAGAAGCTCACAGCGTGATAGGAAAATGGCCTCCCTCTGTTTTTTGTTTAGTTTTTTGGAATGGAACCCATGACACCATATGAGGTGTGCATTATCATATTCCTAATTTGCACCAGAATGGTGGGCGACACAAAAGGCACGGAGAGGACGCAGCATAGCATTCCATAGCAGGGTCATAAATCTTCCATCCCTGCAGTGTTCTACCCCCCACTTCCCTCACTCACATGCACGCACACACATGCAGCCATGCACACACACACACACACACACACACACACACACACACACACACACACACACACACACACACACACACACAGCACAATGCTGTCTAATGTGCGCCGCAGTAATTAGGTCTTTCAGGTTATGATAATGTTTGTGCTGTTTTCCAGTCCGTATGCTCACTGATGCACAAAGCACCATTAATCACACCAGTCTAACATCACATACTGATACCACCACTGTCTCTCACTGAGCGTGTGTGTGTGTGTGTGTGTGTGTGTGTGTGTGTGTGTGTGTGTGTGTGTGTGTGTGTGTGTGTGTGTGTGTGTGTGTGTGTGTGTGTGTGTGTGTGTGTGTGTGTGTGTGTTTGTGTGTGTGCGCGCCTCATTTGATAATGTGATTTTCTTGTTTATGTAATACTACAGACAAATTGAAAAAGGAGAGAGAAATAGAGAAAGGGGTTGGGGGGTAGAAGGAGAGAGAGAGAGAGAGAGAGAGAGAGAGATAATACAGGTCACTAAATCAGCGTCATGTAGAGAAAGTATTATAGTTGATTGTTTTGCCAGGGACGGTACACTGCAAAACATTACTGTTAATTTAACCAAGACTGTAAAACACGACCCAAAAGGGTACAAGAAAAAAAGTAAAATAAAGTAAACTGTAAACTTTTTAGAAATGCTAATACTCCTTTGTATAATGTACAAAAAAACAACAACGAATAAATGCAATACAACGCATTGTTAGATTGTTATTTTCCACGCACGACACCATTGTACGCATTAGATTAATTAAAAATAGCATGTACAGTAGAAGTACAGTACTACGTACAGTAGATGGATATGTAATTGGCTTTACAAAGCTCTTTTAAGATCCCCGTCCACCCTCCCCCACTCAGCTATGAGGTGATGGATATTGATTTAAAAACAATCTTTACTTCTGGGGCTAGATATTACAAGAGTCTGCAGTCCTCAGCTTCCAGTAGAGAGGGCTGTAAGTGTACATTTGGCGACAGACAGACAGTCACTGGCATGCAGAGTGATGACAAACACTGTGACCAATAGAATGGATATGAGACGATATGAGACGACAGCTCTGATATTTCATCTTCTGTTATATCCAGATCAATACGAGGAGAATACACAGTAAGAGATTATAGACTGTATGGGTCAGTGTGCAGTCTAAAATCCTGGGCGTTCAGTTAACACCCCAATCGCCCAGGACGAAGTTCACCGTCCTTTCTATTAGTAACGCCCGACGCCCAATACAAAGTTTTATCCAAAAGACAAAGTTTATTGATATGAAAACGGATCGCATTGCTCCACAGCCTGGGAGCGCCTGTTGCGCAATACTCGATGTTGCGCAACAGTGAGAGTGTGAGACGTCATCGAAAATGTTCCCTCGTGTTTAGCCGACGACAACGAAAATCTTAAAACGTTAATAACTCGCGATCTAAATCATCCCGTCTAATTATAAAAAAATATCCTGTGTTTTAGACGGCCCTCCGCTGTCCAGTCGCTAGTCACGATAGATTTATTCTTACCTCCCGTTGTTGTTGATCGCATCGAGAGTGTTTTGGCTACATCTAGCTGCTACAGCCACATCCGGAACAACATCCGGTCCGTCGGTAAAAGTGCTCCCTTGCTATAAATCGACTGGGCGCTATAATTTAATGGATTAAATAACCCGGGAAAGTGTTAACTCTGACACCGTCCAAATGCATGGGAGTTACAAATGCCTAAATACACTGAGGATTTGACTGTGTAGCTTCTATACTGTAGAGCTGTGGATCACACAGAGGGAGCGAGAGGCCTTCTATTGTTTCTTCTCTGTCTCTCTCTCTCTCTCTCTCTCTCTCGCTCTCTCTCTCTCTTTCTTTCAACCCTTTGCTTTTATCCTTCCTCTCTTTCTTCCGACCTCATCCTCCAATTTCCATCCCCCCACTCGCCAAATGGACACGCACAGGCGTGCGCATGCACGCACGCACACACACACACGCACATATGCACACACTGAAATGGTGTTGTCTTTGAAGAACACGTCCGGTGTGCCACACCAAAGTGTGAATACGATTTTCCTGTGCCCCCTAAAATCTCAGTCCCTCAAAAAGAGTGTTGATGGGAGACCCTAACCCCCCCCCCCCCCTCCCCCCCCCCACACACACACACACACACACACACACACACACACACACACACACACACACACACACACACACACACACACACACACACACACACACACACACACACACACGTCATGTCATGGCAACAGAACCCTGATATGAAAAGAACCATGTTATGTCTTGTTCGTCATTCCCATGTTCTGTCTTCAGAATATTGCATTTCTTTTGCATGGTCTGTGTGCATGGTCTGTGTGCATGGTCTGAGTGCATGGTCTGTGTGCATGGTCTGTGTGCATGGTCTGTGTGCATGGTCTGTGTGCATGGTCTGTGTGCATGGTCTGTGTGCATGGTCTGTGTGCATGGTCTGTGTGCATGGTCTGTGTGCATGGTCTGTGTGCATGGTCTGTGTGCATGGTCTGTGTGCATGCGTGGCGTGCTTGTGTGTGTACTGCAAACTGCATGCGTGTTTACTACATCAAATACATTAGACACAGCAGAAAAGCAATATACAGTAGCTCTCCTATTAAAATATTAATACAGGACAATTTGTGTCAGCATATGAAGAGATTCCATTTTGCTTCGTCTTTTCATTACACAATATTTAGTTGTACACACAATACATCATAATGGATTCACTTTAAAGAAGGTGATGCAAATCGATGCCCCTATTTAAAATGAGCATTTGCTATCCTCATATTTCTGAGTGCCTATTCAGCAGTAGTCCATTAGGTCTAGTCATGCAAGTATATTAATGTTACATCTACACCAATTGCCTTATTAATTTTTATGTAAGAGCAGCTGATGAAAGGTAGGTGTTACAAGCGGCTACACTGTAAAGTCCTCAGTGTTCATTTATCCATTTGTAACTGAGAGTTTTCAACCTTTCAACCTCAAGGCCCATTATTTATTTGGCATTTGAGCCACGGACGACCATTTGATGAGAAGGATCCATTTGGTGACCAGCTTTCCATCATTTAGCTGGGGACCACCTGGAACCCCCTCAAGGACCACTGGTGGTCCCCGGACCACTGGTTGAGAACCACTGGTATACTATTTTAATACAATATAACTAACACAACGGCAGTGGTTGCCGGTGGTCTCCATTGAGGAAATGTAGACCCTGGTTTCAGTAGCACATCTACTGGCCTGAAGCTCATACCACAACATCTCCTTATCAAGGAGGGATGCCTTGTTGGCATAGTGGTAGGAATGTAGTCTCTCATTAGGGAGATCCTGGTTAAACTTTTAGGTATAGGACATAAAAGTTATGGATTGCCTTTTTTAACACAGAGGATTTTCTCCCTGTTTACCTTTATGGGAGTGAAACCGGTTGTCATATTCACACATTAATTAACGTGGTATTACACCATTAGTTGTGCACTTACCAGACAGTCCTCTCGAATCTGCTGCCATACTGTGTTTTTATTCTAAGCTCCTTTCACCGGATTTGCGTCAAACTGATACTTTTATCATTTGAAACCCTCTGACTGAACCCCAAACACCATAGTAACAAGAGTAATTCTGCAATAATTATGAATATATTTAAGGGATCACTGGGTTTATGTGGGGACGTGAAATCCCCAGAAATTGTTCATACTGTAAGTTGATATTGAACTGCCAGGTCTTTGGTAGCCTTATTTGGCTAGATTTATTTGTATTCCTTTATGCCTCGACATACATTGTATGTTGGGCACGTGACATCACGTGACATCATCAGGGATGGAGCATGTGACATCACGTGACATCATCAGGGATGGAGCACGTGACATCACGTGACATCATCAGGGATCGAGCACGTGACATCACGTGACATCATCAGGGATGGAGCACGTGACATCACGTGACATCATCAGGGATGGAGCACGTGACATCACGTGACATCATCAGGGAGGGAGCACGTGACATCATCAGGGATCGAGCACGTGACATCACGTGACATCATCAGGGATGGAGCACGTGACATCACGTGACATCATCAGGGATGGAGCACGTGACATCACGTGACATCATCAGGGAGGGAGCACGTGACATCATCAGGGATCGAGCACGTGACATCACGTGACATCATCAGGGATGGAGCACGTGACATCACGTGACATCATCAGGGATGGAGCACGTGACATCACGTGACATCATCAGGGAGGGAGCACGTGACATCATCAGTGATCGAGCACGTGACATCACGTGACATCATCAGGGATGGAGCACGTGACATCACGTGACATCATCAGGGATCGAGCACGTGACATCACGTGACATCAGGGATGGAGCACGTGACATCACGTGACATCATCAGGGATGGAGCACGTGACATCACGTGACATCATCAGGGATCGAGCACCTGACATCACGTGACATCATCAGGGATGGAGCACATGGCATCACCCTTTTGACTGGTACCTGTCCATCCAAACTATAGACAGGCCTGCCCCAAAGTTATTAGTGCAGCCGCGCCCGGCAGCCGGCGAAAACTAGAGTTCTCAACAGGCCCGAAAATTAAGATATTACCCCCCATGCCAAAGCTCAGCGCTCTCCCAGCAGTCTGCTGTCACCCAGGCGGATATGTTGATCTGACCCCCGTTCCAAAGCGCCAGCGCTCGCCCAGCAGTCTGCTGTCACCCAGACGGATGCGTGCATGCGACCTCGGTCGTTTCTCGCCCTCAGGCGTCTTACTGGTATGGTTATTGCGACCGAAGGTCGCCGATAACTACGAAACCTTGTGTTTTTGACACCTAACCCACTTTCCCCGTCACTCTCTCCCCGTCACTCGCTCCCCGTCACTTTCCCCGCCACTCTCTCCCCATCTTACTGGTATATATATATATAAATATATATATTACTGTACATTATTTTCTATGGGCTCTATTTTCTTTCTAGCTTTCTAAAGCTACAATTTGGGGATTTAGCATTGGGGAAGCGGCGTTCCCGCACTAAAGTGGCTATTTTGGTCACCTGTCTAAATCTCTAAAACACCGCTCTATACCAAACAAATTTGGCATACGGCTTATGCGTGCTTTTAAACTCCACTATGCGCCTTCCTAAATGTGTGTGACCAAAATAGAAATTCAAGGGAAAGCGTTCCAACATGCCCATATGACCACACCTCTAGGACCAAATAGCGGTGTCGGCATAATAGATAGCCGGTGACGCTGGACCAAAATACCATTTAGGGACAGAGCAAGCTCCTATCCTCGTAATATTCGGGCAGCGGCTGACTTGCGGGCTGCGTCGCGGGTAACGGCGGGGACGAAAATACAGCCCTTGATCTCAAAGCAATTATTGCAATAAAGGTCCATTAGCCCTTTGAGGAAACAACCTACCGCCCACACACTCAAAAGAGCCTCTGAACATTTCAACTTTTGACCTCATTGTCCACTCTTTCGCCATACACAAGGCTTCCTTATTAGTAACTAAGGTACACATACACATAGTGTGCAGGCGTACGCGCACACACGCACGCACGCACGCACGCACGCACGCACGCACGCACGCACGCACGCACGCACGCGCACACACACACACACACACACACACACACACACACAAAAAGACTCAGTAAAAAGCCTTCTCAACTTTGACTTTCTGACCCCAGTTAAGTATCCAACCTGTAGGCTCACTGCAGCTCTTTGTGTGGGGCCTCAGTGAGAAGAAGCAGTCATGCAGCACGGGGAGCCTGCAGGCGGTTTCAACTCT
>NC_136793.1:29886942-29891942 GCF_951216825.1 Electrona antarctica | reverse complement strand
GAGCTGTGTGGGTATATTGACATAGCGTGACTGCAGAGAGCATGAGAATAGGTGGGGATGGGGGAGGAGGACGTTGTGAGTAAGGAGACTCGCCATAAATGGCCTGTTATTACCGGTCTCCCACTATTGACCTAGTTCAGAACGATGAGGACAGGGAAACGACAATAGGAGGAGGAGGAGGAGGAGGAGGAGGGAGTGTGTATAGATTCACATCACAGTGCCACATGTTGGGCTCTCCTACCCAACAATGTCGTGCCTTTAACCACTTCACCCTGGTGTCATTAATGCCATTAATTTTCACTATTCGCCATGCAACAAAATATACTGGGCTTAAACGGGAGCCAACACCTCTGTTGGAAAGGAGATGGATTGTGAGATCAGTCGTTTTGCAAGGAAGTGATCTGCTGTCCGTGGGGCTGACGGGGGCTCTACCATGTGCACCAAGGCTGATTCATATCACGGAAATGGGAGGTAATCCCCGGCCTGTATGGCCTATCTCAGCTCCAGCTTGGTTCACATCATCGACTGTTCCCCCTTCCTTTTCCTCCACAATCCTCCATTTCTACCCGAAGACTAGGTAGCATGTCACTCTGCTCTCTCATCTCTCTTTTACTGTCGCCTCTCTCTCTCTCTCTCTCTCTCTCTCTCTCTCTCTCTCTCTCTCTCTCTCTCTCTCTCTCACGTGGAACCAAAACCGCTCTCCTGTCCTCTCCCTTGTCCTCTCGACCTCCTCTCCACTTTAAAGACCGGATCAACTTTAATAGGCCGAGGGAAGAAGGGAGAGAAATGGAGAGAGGCTCTGCTGGTGTGAATAGATGAAGGATAAGAGCGGCTGGGAGTTCGGCGAAGGTTCCTGAAACCTGCTGGAGTGAGGAAGGAAGAAAAACAGCAGAGTAGAAAACCAGGGAGAGATGGAGTGGGATGCTTGAAGGAAGGAGGTGTCATGACTCCATTCCTAGAGTGCTGGGACATGCAGTGAAGGAGAGAGACAGACAGGCAGTAAAATAAAGCTGGAACTGGCAACAGATGTGGCAATTGTCATTCAGGGCAAGCAGGCGACATGCAATCCTGTTAAGTGTGCGTTCCTGAGTAAGCGTGTGTGTGTGTGTGGGGGGGGGGGGGGGGGGGGGGGCCTTGGCAGGGACATCCGTGAAAAATAACAAGCAAGTGCCCACACATTGCCTACCTGCAAACACCCACACATCAGCTGTTCTCTCTCTCTCTCTCTCTCTCACTGTGTTTGTGTGCGTGCACAAACGTGTATGTGTCTGTCTGTCTGTTTGTGTGTGAGTCTGCTCTTATACATGTGTTTGCAAGAATATGTGCATCCACTTACTTTCTGTACGTGCATGCGTGCGTGCGTGCGTGCGTGCGTGCGTGCGTGCGTGCGTGCGTGCGTGTGTGCGTGCGTGCGTGTGTGCGTGCGTGCATACGTGCGTACGTGCGTACGTGCGTGCGTGCGTGCGTGTGTGTGCGCGTGTGAGTGTGCGCATGCTTGAGTATATGCTTGTATGTGCTTGTGTGCATGGCATGGCTGCAACTTAAGTGTGCATGCGGGCAAGCGTGCGAGTGTGTGGGCGACCTCGTGTGCAATGCATGCGTCAAATGTGTGTGTGTGTGTGTGTGTGTGTGTGTGTGTGTGTGAGTGTGTGTGTGTGTGTGTGTGACAGAGATAGACAGAGAGACAGTCTAGGGAATCTAGATCTAATTTGCTGGTCTAAACCAACCAGTATGCAACTGCTTGCTGTTAATGTCTCAAGTTGTGTGTCAGAGTGTGAATTTGTGTTTCTCTCTTTCCTCGCCTATCATACCCTCACAGCCCACTCTACTCATCTGTCACCTTAAAGATTCCAAATGAAGTTTTAGGAGACAGACGTTTAAAAAGCTTTTTGCTTTCCAATACACATTTCTTCCACGACAACATGGTTGTTTGTTGTTTGTACTTAGTGACATTTTATGAATTTAAATGAAGTATTGACCCTCTTAAATACTTCAGTTTATAGTTTAGTCTGTTGTTGATGCCAAGCCCTCATTATTTCCTCATTATTTCTCAATGCTATTTCAGCTTCCAGTGAAATAACACTTCTTGGTTAAAAGATGGTTTTATTTAACTATTACAATGTTGTTACTGAAGAAGCCCCTTAGACTTGGAGATAGAAAATACTGCAACACACTCCCTTGAGTGGAATTGATGACATACTCTAGTCTATGTCATGATTAATTGACACCACAATAAATTCATAGCTATCCCAACTCATTAATCTACAGTATACTCTCCACCCACATGCTACAATCTACATTACAGATATTAGACTGGATTGTTGTTGGTGTAAAAATAAACAAAGTGACTTCTGGGTTGATAGAGGATGTTATCTATATACAAAAGATGTGAGACATACTCTGTCTGTAATACTAATGCATCAGGTGTTTGTGATGGTTATTTTTTTTCTCCTCTGTTGTCCAGGATAATTAACTTTACACACTGTTCCACAAGTCCATATACAAAAGACATTAGCAGACTAATATGATATTAGCATATCATGTGTATTAGTATAGGATAGATTAAAAAATTAGTTGTCAATACACATTGACATTTTTAGTATTCTATTCTTGTCTTATATCTTGTTCCAGACAGATGCACGTTGCACGCATGCACACACACATAAGCAGATGGACTAGCCATTGGCTAGTCATACAGACTTCTTAAATGTATCCAGGCTGCTATTATGGAATGCTAATATGCTGATGTGATTGATGCACATAGATAAACACACTGGCACATTGTGGCACAATTTTATCAATCTAATGTAGAATTCACTGCAGATCATAAATATCGTGACCCTGAATATTCTCAGTTTAGAGGCCTTACCCCAAGAGTTTACATAATGATGATGCATATTACATCCAACAAAATAAATGTATTTGACCTCGAAATAGAACCCTCCGCCCCTTAAGTTACTGTTGCTACAGCTTGTCAGTCAATGGCATTTTTAAACAATATTTAGTGAGAGATATTCCAAAGGAATAGCAAACAATAAACAATAGCAAATTGCGATAATAATAGTTATGGAATATCACTGAGAAGTAGACATAAATGATTACCGTACAAAACACATTTGAGAGCTGTATATTCATATATAATTTGTCAGCAAAGTATTTGACATTCAAATGGAGGGAAGAACTCACCGACTGCAAAGCAAGCGCCAGGCTCCCTATGTCTTGACAATTCATCTGCGGGACAAACAGAAAGAAACAACCAATTAGTTTGACATCCTGAGAAGTGACGTCAAAGGAAGTCTGGAAAAAATGCATTATGGAAAGAAATCACAGCTTCAGTTACAGTGCTACAGTCATAAAGGAAACTCCAGCTGAGGTTTCAATATTTCATTTATATGTGATATGTATGTCTATTTATCTAAGTTGTATGAGTTATTCCCATACATCCGTATGTACATGCCTGACATCATAGTATACAAATTGGTGACTCTTTGACTGCCAGGCCTCCCCTCTTGCCAGCCCTTTTCATATATCTTATGTTTTCAAGACATTTTGCGTTTAGAGTTTTTCTTTTATCGTTCCCTCGGCCAATCGTCAACACGGACATGTGTGCTGTGTTTACGGTGGGCAAATATATTCCATTTGGAGCTTGCGTTCTAGAGTTAACGTTGTCTGAAAAACAGTGGGGAAAAACAACCAAGATACAGCCATTTCCGTGACATCAGACTAGAGCTCGCTCAGCGCACTAGAGAGAGAGAGAAAGAGAGAGAGAGAGAGAGGATGAGGAGAGAGAGAGACAGAGAGAGGGAGAGAGAGAGAGAGAGGGAGAGAGAGAGAGAGAGAGAGAGATAGCCTATCTCACCCATGCAATGACCCACCCAATGCTGGCCACTGACATTTGAACAGAACATGATGATCAGTGTGTCACTTTGTGACTCATTGTCTCCACCAGGCCGAAGGCATGGGGAGAGAGTATGTTTTGCACTCCGTCCGTCCGTCCGTGTGTGTGTGTGTGTGTGTGTGTCCGTCCGTCCGTCCTTCCGTCTGTGAACAGCTAATCTCCGGCACCGTTAACCCGGTCGATGCCAGATTTTGCACACACACTCCCTGGATGCCAACGATGAACCTCTGCCCCAAAATTTCCAGAACGGCCTGTTATAGCGCCACCAGGAGGCCGCTTTGTGCAAAACAAGTTTTTGGACAGTACACCTACAGATTTTGTCCAAAAATCACGCAAATTGGTACACAGTCTCTCTAGAGCCATTCAACGAAACGGGTCTTTCAGATTTCTCAGACTCCATCCTGATTGGCTAAGATTGGCTTCCAAAGTTCGCAGGAGTGCTCAGTTTCAAACAAAATGCTGCAAATCATGAACACATCGTGTGATTTCCGTGAAATTGTGCACGCACATTCCCACTAGGCCGAGGAGGAAATGCCACATGAACATTTTCAACTCAGCCTCATGGTGGCGCTATAACTGGCCGAAAAGTGTTTTTACCTCTAACTGCACGGATCTGTGGATAACTTTGTATGCCAACTCCCTAGAGGCCAAGGAAAAACCTTTGCCTGGAATTTTTCACATCTGCTCTTTATAGCGCCACCAGGAGGCCGACATATGTAAAACACATTTTCTAATATTACTCCTTCAGATTTTATCCAAATTTCACGCAAATCGGTACACATGCTCTTCATAGTCATGTGATCAAGACGGGTTTGTTTGATTTCTCATAATCCACCCTCATTGGCTACGATTGGCTTCTAAACTTTTCAGGAGTAGCCCGCTTTCTACCCGCTTTGTACAAATCGCCACAACTACTCAACGCAGCGTCCGATTGTGGTGAAACTGTGCATGCATATTCCCACTAGGCTTTGGAAGAAATGCCACTTGACAGTTTTCAAATCAGCCTCATGGTGGCGCTACAACAGGCCAAGCCGCGTCACACACACACACACACACACACACACACACACAACGTTTATATTGCTCCTAAACATTTTGCCAA